>NW_006767441.1:756369-870188 GCF_000264995.1 Punctularia strigosozonata HHB-11173 SS5 | reverse complement strand
CGCTCGAATTCCTCGGCGAGAACGTCTTCCTCGGGCTGTGGGTCAGAGGGCTGATATATGTAATCGGCAATTGCTGGGTGTTGACGAGACTCATGGCTGCGTACGCCGTATAAATCACTCTGCACCTTACCGCGTGCCAGGATTACAATGTACTCGACGAAAAGTCCGGGGGCAATGCCAGAAGTCTGCATTCGACAGGCAGGGATTTGTCGACGTCCGGATTTTCTGTGACGCGCATTAGGTGCGTTCTGTGTTCGGAGATGTTGCCGCGTACAGCAGAGCATATGATATAACTAGGCAATGTGTTATGTTTGCGTCTCTAAATAGTTGCTTGGTTGCGGATATGCGATGCTGGTTGTGAGTCGGAAACAGCGCTTCGTATGCTGTCGGGATCGTCGGGGGGTTCCCGTCACCCATCATATGCTGCCCATGTCAGTCCTCTCCCTCGTCTGATGTCGAGGGTTTGCCCGGAAGTGAGTCAATATAAGTAGAGGTCATGTCGAAGAACGTCCAGAGCAGGCCGTGGGTGGTAATGCTACGCAGTGCGCTGATACCGAGGCCTCGGTATATGCGCGTCAGCCCTGCCAATAGAGGCTTGGGGTTATGCGGATCGGGACCTCAATACACCTATGAGCTCAGGTAGCAAGGAGGACGGAGGAACATACCTCTTATCAACCGTTGAAGGGTCTCCAACGCTCCCCTATACTGATCTCCTGCCAGTGCTCTCTGCTGCATTTTAGTCTTGACGCTGGGGAGGATCGTGAGTCATGGAGACCAGATGTTAGACGTTTGCATGGCGAACTTACACATCCAGAGGATAGATCTTGGTTCGCGTAGGTCAGCACGCAGGAAAAAGAGATGCACGGAATACACTCACCAGCGCCCAAGAAGACACCCCAGATAATGAACCGCACAAAAAGGGAACGAGGGATGCGTGAACAGGTAGCCACGCTGGAGTCGGACCTTGCTCGCCTGACGGCAAGCGACCCAGAAGATACCGCATCGCGTCGTACTCCATGAAATATAGCGCCGTCCCGGAAGTGTCGCGTACTACGAATTTATTATCAGGGAGCAGGAAGGGCGAAGAATGGAGGAAGTCGTACAAAAGTGCAGCCGGAATCCTGTCCACAGACCCATTGGGCCATTGATACGCACTATATCCCGGATGGCTTCTATAGTAGTGGGTGCACGCTCCAGGTGTTGACCCTTCGCGGCCGCGATGCTGTATTCAAGTTGCCGTCGGATCTATGTTTAGTTGTTCGTTCAGCCGCAATTCATATATGCATCTCCGGATGCAAATTGGATTCACTTTGACAAGTTCAAATGCTGTCGGAGAAGCATAAGGGACATGAAGGCACTTGGGAGGAGGCACAGAACGTACGGACCGTCCCAACTGTTAGAAGGGACCCAGAGGTAGCACCGCTGATACCCTGTATTCCTTGGTGAACTCGGCAATGACGCATAGCAACGGCAAGACACACCCCCATGGCAGCAACATCGACTATGTTATTTTGAGTCAGGATTTGGTGATTCCGCATGTACTCCTTTGTTCCGGAATATATCGTGAAGGAAGCAGCGCCTTGGTAGAGAGGGGGATCAGGCTTGGAATGTATCGGGGAAAGCACGGCTACGGACGGACGAAGGATATCGTCGATAAAGGTATCCATATCCCGCGGTAAAACCCCCTCCACCCCTCTTCGCGGTACACTAAGGAAAAGACGCCGGGTATGGATATGGGAGTTTTGATCGTTTGCAGTCGTGACTTGACGGAGTCGAGCTAACGCTGACATCTCAGGTTCAAGTGTGGAGCATCTAGCTCTAAAAAAAACGCACCGGGTACCCCACAAACGTTGATATGTATGAAGCCGTAAGGGAGCAGACCACCGCCTTGTGACCTACGGGCAGACGATTGAGCTACAGATTTGGGCGAGCGAATGCGTGAAGCATACTACGGAGGAACTCATTGACGGTACCGGACTGAGGCTGGAATGTCATGCGTCTGCTTCATGGTCAGGCGAACGAGCTGGAAAACCGATAAAATAACCCGAACCTCTCCCCATCCATATGGAATGCAGGTTTAGGCTTTCAAGCGGCCACTACGACGCATGTGGTGGCTTCAGCCTGAGGGGAGTGTAGCGGCTCTTGTGCAACGCTCTGCACCGAAGCCTGGCTCGCGCGTGTGGTGGTTGAATGTGGGCAGTAGAAAGGGAAGAGCGAGCGCTGTGAACCCGGATCTGCAGGCTCTTGCAGCGAGGAGCGGAAGGTCGCGTCGGAAGATCGAAGCGCGTCATAAGACGCGCTACCCGAACTCTATCCCATTTCACGATCTACTCGGTGGGAGCAACTGCGCAATACACTAATAATTGACATGTTCCCATCATTTCCCCACCCTGCGTGAAATGCAAGCATCCGAGTGCCCCAATCGATGCTGCGTCCTTTCTCAGCCGCTTGCGTGCATAGCGCCGCAACTTGCACCCCACACATACTCGAACGACGAAGATACCGTAGACGGCCTGTCAGAACCCGCCCATCCTTTTCTTAGCAGGTTTCTTCTTCGCTACGGGTACTCGGCCACCGAAGGGACCAGGCAACACCTGCGTCGCGACCATGCCCGGCTGCGAGCTCAGACTCGGTTGAGACGACTGAACCTGAGTGCCAAAAGCCGGGGGCGGTCCCGTTCCCGCTTGCCGCCTCGGCGCACGTTGTGGTTCGTGTTTGGAAGGGACTACGAGAGGTGGGGCGATCGGCGTGGGTACGGATGCGGCAGGTTGCTGGCCCGTTCTCGCGGCGGCGGGGACGATGGTCGGCGGTTGCTTGGGTTGCGAAGCTTTGCCGCGGGTGGGCTGGGACTGCGCGGCGGCCTTAACGGGTTGAGCAGCCGGGCGTGATTGTTGCAAAGGCGCGGGTTGGTCCAGAGTACCGTACGGATCCTGATACGAATACTTCGCCGTCGAACTCGTGGGTTCCCACTCCCGCAACAGAAGGCGAACGCCTGCGGGGCATACACCCTTAGACGTGTGGGTGTGGTCATCGCTTGAAGGAACCTCTGGATTTTCCACTTTCTTCTCTATAGGCCGCAAGAAGGAGAACTGGACCGGAGGGGCATCCGCACTAAGTGTCATAGCTTCCGTCGCCCGTGACATCGATTCCAGGTCTTCGACGCTCGTTCTCGACCGCAGAGTATGTCGACTGATCGGAGCTGCAGTGAAGACGCTGGATGCGAGTGCCAGGTCGAGAGCAAGCTGCTCGCGCGCTTCCATTTCCCTCCGGATAGAAGCCCCTGGCCTATATTCACTGCGCTCCAGGTCGTACCGAGATAGGTTCTGTGCCATTTGGAGTGGATCGTCATCCATATCCTCGACGAACTGCTGGAGGAACCTGGTAGCGGAGAAGTGCCAACCAGCATTCTTGGCAACGTCCTCGATAGGTATCCTCCCCTGTGTCAACGCACGATAACCACGCACGGAATTGAGGGCACTACCCGAAAGAAAGTCCGCGCGACCGGCTTGTGAAGGGTCCTCTCCGGAACGGAATGCAACATCATAGCTGTATGCCAAACTGTCAAACAGATGAAAACCAGCGGCGCGGGTGGTCTTCACTCACGTTGTTACCGCCTGCTCGACGGGGATATCAGACTCCTGCCAGAAGGAGGGCATTCTGTCTAGCATGTCGTAAACAGTATCTGCAACCCCGGATTCCGCCTCAGGCATATCGAGCAATGCTACAAACGTGCTCAGCCGTCGCGGCCAATGACGATTCCCACATAGGTGTTTTACCTCTATACGCCAGTTCAAAATCGACGACCTCCTCCGCTCGAGCCGCCATGGGCCCGTAATCGGGTTTCATCCTCATTGACTCATCATCAAGCAACCGTACGTCGTCTGTCCATTCGAAATCGTATCGGGAGGGAGGGAGGCTGCCTATGTCATCTTCTGCTGCGAAACCCAGTTCCATACCGTGGACACCCCCTCGGGAATCCATGCCGTACAAGGCGACTGGAGTTTCGTTACTATCTAAAGGGTGTCGGAAGACGAGGTGCCCCAGGTTCGTTCCTGTCGGGACGACAGGCGGTAGAGCGTACGGCCACGAGTGAGATTGAACGAGACCACCGTCGCCGCGGGATACATCGTATACGGTAATGAGGCCGTTGCGACGAGACGTCAGGATAGTCAGAGGTTCTGGGAAGGAGACGTTTGTCAACGACATCATATGAAGGTGCAAGCACTCGCTCCTACTTCCTGATACTTGGATGCTTGTGCATCGCAAAGTCCGGTCGAAGCTTCGCCTGTGTTTATATGCCAACAACGGGGTCCCGGGTTTTCGTTCATCAAGCCATAATACCTCGCTGGTAGTAACAACGTTAAGCAGTCCATCAGAAGCATCGGATGGAACTGTGAAAGAGGTTACGCAGGCTTCTTGGCCTGGTGTGCTATAGATGTCCAGTGCATCGGACGACTGGAGGGGAAATGAGACTCTGACTACCCAATCGACTTTCCTACTTACTCGAAGATCCAGCTTACGAAGGTGATGACTCGAAGCGAGAAAGTAGTCGCGATCATTCTGCCCTGCAGCAAGCCTCCAGAAAGTATCTTCAGCACCAAGCTCTGAGCTCGTTGGCACCCTATACCCTGTTCAATGTCCATCTTCTGATCCAAGGGTGGTGAGGTCTCACAAAACAGGGGGGCCTCCTGGGCCATGCAGAGGAAGTCGATAGACCATGCCACGGTCATTGACGACCAGGGAGCCAGATAGCGAGGAAACCAGGGCTACATCAACAGGATGTCGCTCGTCGAGATCTGAACGCCGCAAACGAGCGATTTCACTAATGTCCATCCTCTCGCCAGTATATACGGCGTTGGCTCGATGGATCATCAAAGAGCCATACGTACGCACAGCGATAAGAGGGTCTACTTGACGTTAAGAGTCGCCCTCATCCAAAATGGTGTTTCGAACAACGCACCGCTTGTCTGATTCGGTGCCATGGGTGATGCTACGACTTGCCGAATAGGCGTCTCAAACTTACAGACAGGGTGTGCTGTCGGTTTGAACACACTCCCGGTTCTTTGTGTGTATCGTAACGGAGAGATGTCTATATAATGATGGTTACCGCGGGTCGAGATACACCTTGACGAAAGACCGACTCACTGAGTTCTTTGCCTGAATCGCCCATAGGAAAGACGACATATGCTCTTGTACGTGTTCCCGACCGCCGAACTGCGACATCCAGGAGTTGACCATCGTAAGGATCGAATTTGTGAACGCTTTGGGCGATCTTGTAGTCGTTTGCCACCTCGTCCCGAATGATTTCTGCCGGTATATCGACATCAGGATGATAAGTCCTGATGTAATGAGCCTATTATTCGGATTCAGTGATCCATATACATATTTGCGTCGAGATCAACATACTCCAGAGTCCGTGCTCTGATCCACGGTCGCGATCGGCCGCGTAAGAGGGGCATGCCGAGTTGTGGGGAAGACCAAAGTCGGGTCAGTGAAAGCCCTCAGCCTGGAACCTACGCCACGGTCAGAACAAAGAATATATAGCATCTGCGCTTTCGTACCGTCATTGTCATTAGCGGCGAGACTCCAGGACGGAGCGCCTTCGGACAGCCGCAACATAGCTGCGTGCAGCAAGCCAGGTTCAAGGATAGGATAACTCCATGGGGTCTCCTTGACTTGGGCTCTATTTCTGCGATCTTTCGGCTTCAGAGGTAGATTGCCTCCGGTGGAATACGCGGGCCAGTTATCCATGCCATTTGACGGCGTACGATGAGTTGGTCGAAGTCAGCGAACGACTGCAAACGCGCTTCGCGACTCGTCGCCGCGTCAAATGGGAGTCTGGGACCATGACGGGACACAGCCACTCCCTCCTCTCTCAGTCCTCCGATGCTGTCTGCTCAGCTGCCTGAGCGCGCCATCCGTCGGCTATGGACTGGGCAACGATGTTTCGTGGTCCTTGCTAGGTCTTTACACTCAACCTCTGCAGCGAACGCGATACCCGTAGCCACCACGTCGGCTACCGCGGAGTCTGCAGCCCCCGCCAAATGGACGCCGCAGTCCCTCCGTACTGGCCTTATAGCGCGCAAGAGGTTCATGACCGCCATGTGGGACGACTTAGGGGCGCGTGTTCCTGTCACCGTGCTTCAGGTTCGTCTGAGGGTGCAAAACAAATGTCTCAGACGCGTAGCGAACTGAACGCTTTTCCTCGCAGATAGAAAACTGCCAAGTCACCGCGAATATCGTGACCAAACGCAAGGATGACACGGAATACCACGCGGTGCAGGTAGCGGCGTCGGACAAGTCCCCGAAGAACACGACGCATCAGATGAGGGGGCACTTCCGGAAAGCTGGCGTACCGAACAAGGCTATTGTACGGGAGTTCCCTGTTACACCCGACGCTCATGTCCCCGTTGGTACGTGTTTCCGTGTCGTCCATAACACTGGTTTCCAACCTGGCCACCCATAGGCACCACGTTGTCCGCGATACACTTCGTACCAGGGCAATATGTCGACGTCGTGGCGAAATCGTAAGCGTTCGCGTGTGAGGGATAACGCATATAGCTCATTTACTTTCGCAGCATTGGAAAGGGTTTCGCGGGTACCATGAAGCGCTGGAACTTCAAGGGTCTCCGCGCCAGTCACGGCGTTTCCGTCTCCCATCGTTCGGCAGGTTCTACTGGTGCTCACCAAGACCCCGGCCGCGTCTGGCCGGGCAAGAAGATGGCGGGCCACCTCGGCAACGAGCGCGTCACGACGCAGAACCTCCGCGTCATACGCGTCGATACGGCGCTGAACCTCATTTTCCTCAAGGGCTGCGTCCCGGGTGTTGACGACGCGCACGTCATGATTAAGGACTCGAAGAAGATTATGCACAACATCGCACAGGCGGCGCAGGCTCGAGGGAGGTTGGACCGAATTTTGCCGAAGGGCGTGGTTGACCTGCCCTTCCCGGCAGGGACGGCGGAGATGGCGAAGGCATTACCGCCGGTTATTGAGGCTACATCACCTAGGATAAAGAGCCCTTTCACCCCGCAGGAGTGATTTGACTTGCATTGTCGTCTATCGTATAGGCTCTGCACATAATGGAGCGACGTGCCATTCTCGATTCTTCAAATTGAAACCATTAATGACGGAGCGTAAGGCAGCAGTTAAACTAGGTATCAACGGGAATTTGTCACGTCCATTCGTATCTCTCCTCGCACTCGCAAGACGTTAGAGCGCTAGGGTTTCCTTGAGAGCACTGATGCTCGGCGCGAAGAAATACTCGCCTCCCTTCGGGACTACAAAATCGAAGGGAAGCGTAAGGTCCGTACCCGGATTGAGAGGGTCCGAGCCGAACATATTCCGGCTGTTGTTCCCATTCTGACCAATGATGGGATCGAGGCCGATGCTCACGTTCTTCCCCGGCGGGAAGTTGGGGTTGCCCGCCCAGGACTGCTGCAAGAACTGGAAAGCGTCGACGATGCTCGCCTGGTAGCAGACGAAGGCAAGGCCGCGCTTGTGGTGCGTCTTCGAGTCTCTGATCTCCTCGGGGGTGAGCTCCGGCCCGAAGGTGATGCTTTGGCGGATGATGCGTCTGTTGTCGAATGAGTTGGGAGGCAGGTCGCTGCGAGGGTTGGTCTTGCGCTGTTTAGTGACGTTACAGTCAGCGCAGACTGGTGACCGATTTGACAAATACGACGTACGACGTGCGCTGCGAAAGGGCACTTGCTCTGGTCCTTGACATCAGAGAAATCGAAGTTGTTGTTCCTCTGCGGGTCCTTCGCTAACGCAGGGTCTGGGTGGGTGGGAGAAAGGTCGGTCGGCGTGCCGTCCTTCCACCTGCCGAAGAAGCGAGCACCGAGGAGCTCCGCGCCCTGCTCCTGCGTGAGACCGGGGTCGTTGATCGCGTGGACATTGAGGAATTGGTTGAATTCCGGCACGAGCTGCTGGAAGTGGCGGAAGACGAGGAACGAGCCGTCTGCAGGGAAGATGAGAGATGGAAAAATGCTGTTTTACTGGTCTTTACGCACCCTTAGCCCAGTCCGGCGTCAGGCCCGCGTTCTGGGGCTTGGAGGTTTGACCAACGGGCTCGCCAAACAGAACATTTCCCGGGGCGATGAGGTTGCCGCCGGGGACGGTTTTTCGACGCCGTCGATGGCAGGCTATTGTACTAGTAAGAAACAAGTCGTACGACTTGGAAATCCAGCTGTTTACCTGGCTGATACCATCCTGGAAACCGAAGCTATGTGCATTGTCAGCGTGTTACTCCGGCAAGCGACGTCGGGCTCTTACTGCTCATGGCCCTTCTCTGCACCAGGACGAACCTGACACTTGTCGGTGAATACAACTTTAGCGCATGCGTGTCCATGGCCGATCTTGAATATATCGAAGATTTCCGCACGACGATGGTCGACGGTAGACCAACGCTCGCCAGTGATCAGAATCAGGGCGTCTATTTTCTGCTTGAACACCGCGAACCAATCAGGATTACCCTGGGCGTCCGTCGGGTCGCCCAATTATCCTTGGCGTCCTTGAACTGGCCGTTCGTGAATGCGGTATCATGGAAGTCGTCATTGGCACCGAGCTGGTCACAGCTCAAATGAATGACCACATCAGCTAGAAATATCGGGGATTGCGTACCTTCTGAAGGCCCCAGTGGGAGAAGGAGATGTTGGTGCCGACGATGGGTAGCAGAGGAGGCGGATGTCCTTCAGCGGCTGCCTTCTTCTTGCTGGCTGCGATACTCGCAAGGTCGGCTTGGACTTGACTCGTGCTGGTGATCAGAGGCGCGATCTGCTTCAAGCATTTCCGGAAACAATCGACATCTGTGATGTCAAGGAAGATGCATTCCTCAACTTTCTTGGGCAGGCCAATTCTGTATCGCCGTTCCTTTGAATGGTTTGAGACGAAAGCCGGTCAGATAGACGTACATGACATCGCCCTGGATATTGTTCAGGTCAAGACCGGATGATACCGGCGCGGTTTGCTGCGATTGGAAAGATACTTGGGACATTGTCAGAGTGAGATCGTGTGCTAAATTGGGCAGTAACTTGCAGATGTCGACCTACTTATACCTGGGTCTGCTTCAAGCCCATGGCACAGACCACCTTGCAGCTCGCAGCATCACCACTTCTGACTCGCAAAGTCGCTCCCGTTCAAAGCGCAGATTATTATCCGTTCATCCAACCGAGCCGGCCGCGAGAGTTTGACAGGTCCTGCGCCATCGGAAACATCTCACAAAGAGTGAAATGGTAGCGCAGACGGCGGTGGTCCGTGCCTCTCCATATCAACGGCTGAATGCAATCACGAGCATGGCAAGAGCCGTAGTACCGCAGTGTTGATGTTCATCGTTTGGGCACATCCTAACCTTTGAGAAAATCAAGCTCTATATCTGCGTTACAGGCGACAGTCTAAGGCTGCTTCGGCGATATCGAGCGTCTTGAACATAACGTGATTGCGTCCAATTGCGAACCTTGCAGCGTTGTTCCACTAGATCCGATATCCACGTAGTCGGAAGATACGCGCTCTTCAAAGCGAGTCCCGGAATTCGCAATCGAAGTCTCTCCATCGGTCACTGAGTTTCGAGGCAGTGGCGGGATCATATTCCGTGTTTGGTGCGCCAAGAAGGCGAACCCTCGGATGCGGCGGTTGACAGTAGCTCCATGGCAATGCCTGGATGACCCGCAGGCACATGCTATAGCCAGCCATCGCCCGACGTAGTCGCAATGAACTTCGAAGGAGCATATCCCTAGCACAACGTCGTCCGAGGCGCGATCATGAGCTCGAGCGACGATTTCACTCGTGCATTGACCCGGTTAGTTTGCCGAGAGACTTGCAATGTCGTGGTCCAGCGGTGGCGGTGAGAGCCTCATTTGGTGTGGAGACGAAATCAAAGACGCACGAGTGACCCATGCAGCTGACGTCATACGAGATCAATACAGTGGTGCAAGCAGGATATCCTCTGCTATTATCCTGAAGGACGCGAAGCTGGCCAGAAACGCCTCGGCCTGAGGTTGCGTACCCACGACCATGCCGCTGGACCCCAACAACACTAAGGACCGGCTGCTAGTCCAGATTGCGTCGTACAACACCAATTTGCAAGGGCAGGAAGGCGTACCCCAAGACCTGGTCGGTAAGCCACGGATATGACCTCCATACTGCTTGTCTAATCCGGCCTTTACTGCTTGTTCGCAGATTGGCTCTCCCCGACCCTGCAAGTGTCGACCTTTCTCGCGTCCAACCCTCGCGCGCCCGACATCATCGCGGTCGGCTTCCAGGAACTATTGCCTTTACACCTCGGCCGTAAGCGCACACTCCACACCCAAGCTCGGTGCTAGTCTGAACCCTATCACAGTGCTTGGCTTGTCCAAATCCGTGATCGAGCACAGGGACGATCTCATCCTCTCCCAGATCGAGAAGCATGCCCCGAACAAGGAGCGATACGTCCTCGTCGCCAAGGTGGTAAACGTCGGCGTAGCGCTCCTTGTGTACGCTCGCGACGACACGGTCGGTCGTAAAGTAACGGACGTGGAGACGTCCTGGACTGGATGCGGGCCACTGTACATGGGCAATAAAGGCGCCGTCGGTGTTCGTTTCAGAGTTCAGGCCGAAGAAGGTCCTGACGAAATCTACACGTACGCGAACATTCCCTTCTAATCCTACAGGTGCTGATAGACACCCCTAGTTTTGTATGTGCACACTTGACCGCACAGGAAAACAAGAACGCTCGACGTCTCGACGATTATCATTACATATCGAGCTCCCTATTATTTCGACCCCTCCCCAATTCCCCTTCTTCCCCCACCAAGACAGCGTCCACGATATTCGAGACCTCGCACCTCTTCTTTCTCGGAGACCTGAATTTCCGCCTCGAATTACCGAAGTCGCATCCGCACCGTGTCGCGCATCAAAAGGGGGAGTTCGCACACGTGTTGGACGACCACGGCGAACGGGAGCGACTCACGGAATTCGACCAACTTCTCCAAGCGCGAAAACGCGGCTCGGCCTTCGTTGGCCTGCGTGAGGGCGAATTCTGGCAGTTCAAGTGTGAGTTGCTGGTGTCCCCCTTCCAGTTCACGCTTCTAACCCGCTGAGCCAGGTAGCTACAAGTATCACCACGGAGAAGTAGACAAGTACAGGTCAGTAAGATGGGTGACCGGTGTCACTGTTGCTCGGTTACTCATATTCTTACTTCAGTGCGAAGCGTCTACCCTCCTGGACGGACCGCATCCTGTATACCACCTACACCGATTCCCCGGATAAACCGGAAGAATCGAACATAACGAATCTACTGTATACCACAATCCCTTCCTATACGTCCTCCGATCACGTGAGTGTTCAACGTATTCCGTGTTGTGACTGCACTAACCCGTTCTATCCTGTCGACAGAAACCGATCGTTGCTCTCCTCATGCTTCCCTCTCCCCCTGCTTCTCCTCCGGCGGGCATACCCACACTCCAGCTGCCTGCAGGCGCGACATCGATGCCTGACCCGCACGCCAACCTGAAGCGTTATACCGGCCGCGTCCTCGATCGCCTGGCCGGTTTGGTGCTGTACATCCTCACCATCGTCGGTTTGGGTTCGCCATACCTAGGGCTGGGTAATTGCGTGCTCGGACTGAGCGTCTGGTCCTGGTGGATGTCGCGGTAAACGCGGCATACGGCGCATCGTTGCGTGTATCCGACAGACTATCATCACCCTTCACGTTCCTTGTGTTGTTTGACTTCTCTCATTCATTCGCTTGTTGTAGGACCTGCATACCCCGCACATCTAATATTTGGATGGTGGTCATACCGTTCTCGCATTTGTTCGGCAACTACTATGTACACACTGATTATGCCTAACGTTTTATTACTGTTGTTGCGAATGCCATCGCCCGCAATCGCAATCCCATAATGTGCATATCCATCATTCACCACGAGAGGCCATGATCAGTTTCTTCCCAATCCCCAAGCAACACCCAGGAGTTACCCCTCAGCACGACTGTTGCACATGTCCATCCCTTGGCTATCGTACATTCATCCTGAGTCGATGGCAGTTTAGGCCAGCAGCTTGGAGTCGATGATCTCCTTCGTCAATCCATCCGCACCGTCTCGCACGTCAATGACCTTGCTGACATCGGCCTGGAAATGCCAGATGAGGCCCGATCATAGAAACTGAACGAGTGAAGGACTCACGGTGTTCTGGAAGTCGATGAACGCCGAGGCGTGAAGCGTCGTCAGACTGATCTCGGCCGTTGGTGGAACCCAGTTGAGCAGCACGAGCGGGAAGGACTTGCGACCGTCAGAGTGGTGCAGTTCATATGACAAGACGACGTAGCGCGGGTTGTTCTCCGGCAGCTCTGTGGGCACGCCAAGGATCGTATTCATTTTGTGCCCAAGATCGGAGCAATGCATCGACGACAGCACCTTCGGCTAGATCCTCAATGGAAATGCTGTCATACTGCTCGACCTCTTCGAGGATGAGCTTCTGCTTGTTGACGCGCACGATCATGGCCGCGCTCCCCGCGTTGCGGCGTGCGAAGCGGAACTTGCGCAGGGCATCCTTGAGCTCCTGGGGGATATCGACGGTGTGCGACTGTATGTGCGAAAGGCGACGAGCGGCGCGTCGGCAACAGTGAGCACGAGAGATTGGACATGATCGAACGATGGGCTAGCTGACCATGGAGAGGGACGGAACTGAAGCGGCTGCTCGCGGCAAGCCCCCAGGCTTATCTTAGGTGAGAGCCGCATGCGGTCGTGACGCCTCTGTACATATATGCGCACCTGAGCCCAGGGCGGACCACCATATGTGCCTCCCGCAGTGATACCCCCTGGCCGACGCTATCCTGCCGAAATTCTGCCAAACCCTTGATCAAAGCACTGCGCATACGCTGCGGAGTACATCGTCTGAGCTGCCGCTTAAATCCAGCCAGCAGCCATGTCCCAGTCTCTCCCGCCGTCGAGGATGCCGTCGCAATCGCGCTCGCGCTCGAGGCCGCACCTCTCGCACAGGGGCACGTCGCGGTCCTCAATTCCTTACTTGCCCGGAGGACCGCAGGACCTGATCCTGCCGGAGGGGACCGTTGGTGAGGAGGCGGCAGAGCTGCTTCAGGAGTTTGTGCGCCCGCATCACCACTCGGAGGATACGCTCATCGAAGAGGAGGACGACGCCCCGGAAGAGGACGCCGAATTGCTCGCTCAAGCAAAGGAATATCACAAGACGCTCCCGTGGTGGAAGAGGCCGAGCGGGTACTGGTGAGCAATGTTGTCTCAGGGTGCTATCGCGGGACAGATATTGACGACTTCGCAGGTTCCTCTGGCTCATGCCGTTATCGTCGATCGCAATGAGCACGACGATTGCGCCTCGGATCGAGATCTATACTATGCTCGCGTGCGACGCCCACAAGCCGGAGTACACTGCGGGACATGGCTTGGAGGATCTTGGAATCCATCTACCGTTCAGCAGTCGATCCTCCGGCGAAATTGCGATCGCAGGTTCTTCCGAGCCTGCTGACCTTTCCCCCATATCCCCCATAGATCCACCAGCAATCAACTTCGCGACAGCATTCGAGAACGGATCGAACAATGGCACTGTATTGCCGAACCCCAAGCTCTGTCGCTCAGATCCCGAGGTCCAAGCAGCGGTCGCTAGGCTCACTGCTAGTAAGGATCACACAGAGTCGAAAAGCGCATTTAACTCACGTTTTCGTCAGCGTTGACCACTGGCCAAGGCATTCTCGCAATTCTTACCACGGCGTGGTGGGGCTCAGTGCGTAATGTTGTTGTCCAGTGTTTCTTCGTCTGATATCAATCGCGGTCTTAGCTCTCTGACAGGCTCGGACGAACTCGTGTCATAGGCGCAACCATTATCGGCGTGCTGTTGATGGACTTTAACTTCATCTTCGTGACCCTGTTCGCGAAGCGGCTTCCTGGTGGCTACTGGTTCCTACTCGTTGGCCCGTTGATAGAAGGGTGCCTTGGCGGTAGGTTCAACAATGTGACAATCTAGCACGATTACTGATACACAATTCTTCAGGGTTATCGTCAGCTCAGGCTGCTGTGCACGCATATGTGTCTGACTGTACAGAGCCGGCGCAGCGAGCTCGCATATTCTCGTTGAACATGGGCCTGCTGTTCATCGGTATGGTTTCTACATTCGCGGTTTGGTACCTTACTATAACCAAACTTTTGCGCAGGCATGGCGCTCGGGCCCACTCTGGGTGGTATCATCATACGAGTTACTGGCAACATTCTCTCCGTCTTCTATCTCGCTGCGTGTGTGCACGCGCTGTACTGCTTCGTCAACTGGGTTATCCTCCCTGAGTCTCTGACGCGCGCCCAGATGGCTGCGGCTCGCAGAAAGTACCGGGCGATGATCGCCGCTAGGAAGGAAGAGACATCGTCCATGAGTGCATTGGCAGCGGCAGCTTTCCATGTCAAGCGCGTCCTGATGTTTTTCACGCCGCTCGCGATCTTTTTGCCGATAACGAAGTCCAGCGGTAACCCTCTGAAGGGCAAGAAGCGCGACTGGAACCTCACGCTCGTCGTTGCCGCTCACGGCTGCGTCATTCTGATTATTGTACGTTCTCGAGACATCACCACTCAATCAGATATTGACATCGTGCTCCGCAGGGATCCTACACGTACAAGTTCCAATATGCTCAATCTAAATTCAACTGGAACTCTGAGAATGTCGGTTACTGGATGAGCCTAGTTGGCGCCTCGAGGGCGGTTCATCTCTGCGTCATCCTACCTCGTTAGTGCTTCACCTCTGTCCCAGCGTGAGCGAGAGTACTGAGGTCTACGTTAAGTGATCATCAAACTATTCAAACCCAAGGCCCAACCAATCGAGCTCCCGATCGAGCCTTCCGAACCGTTGCAACCTCGTTCTATGGGTGAAGAGGCGTCTTACGGGTCCAGTTCTACCAGTGGTGGCCCTCCGGGATCAAGGGATCACCACCACCAGCTGGGTGCCCATAGGCATACCCACTCCTTAACATTCGACCTTTGGATTGCCAGGGTCTCGATGTTGATCGAGGTCGTAGCATATACCGTGATGGGCCTCGCGAGCAACGGAACGGTCTTCACTCTTGCTGGCATGGCTGGCAGTCTAGGTGCCGGTTTTGGCCCTGCCATCCAGAGCGTCGCGGTGGAATTATTCAATGCCAGGGGAGGCGTAGAAATTGGTAAACTGTTCGGTGCAATGGCACTCATCCAGGCCATCTGGTTAGTCATCCTTCTTCGACCCAAAGATGCTGTGGCTGACCATCGGCCGCCAGCTCGCACATTATCGGGCCAGCGACGTTTGGTGTGCTCTACATGAAGACAGTTGCGACTTTCCCCGGCGCTATCTTCTTCATATCCACTGGCGCCGTGGGCTCCGCATTCTTGTTGCTGTGTTTCGTTCGCGTCCCTGCGCCTTCGCCTGTTGACGCTGAAGAGCAGCCGCTCGCTCACCCGGCTCAAGAGGACACGTTGGTTGACACCTCGGCTTCGGATGGAGGTCGGAAGTAAGTGAGCTTCCCATGGACGTCAGGCCCAAATACGAACTCCTCCCCATTCACACATTACCCATTATTCCCGATAGAAGCTACGCGGAGAGGATCTTTTGACACATTAGTATCGTACAGAACTTATTTACTTCCACTATCTCCTCCTACTGTTCTGTATCAATTTGACTGCTTGGCTTGTACCCGCTTCCAATCACAGGATTATGCTTAGTATGTACTATCATGGATGCTTCTATGCGGCTTCTTTCAGCTGCCGGGATAGCTCAGCTGGGAGAGCAACAGACTGAAGAAATCCTGCTTTCTGGAGGTCCCGTGTTCAATCCACGGTCCTGGCATTTTTTTCCCATCGCGTGGAATTTTTCAACTCCACAGTGGACCGGCTGGTTCGACGTGGGCGAAGAGCGACTGCGAACACACTGAAGGAATACGATGAAGTGCTTTAACCCGAAGCTTGTCGACAAACTTATCCCCCACGTGTAGTACGTTACAGGGTCTACCGCGTTTGTACGTAGTCATCTATCTTGAGCAGCAAGCACACCGTCTCAGTGGCCAGTTCCACCGCGCTCGTTGACACCAGTAACGGTTGCACGACGTCCTCTTCGAGGATATTAGAGATCAGCCCCTGCGGGAAAGATGGTTAGGTAGATCGATAAACGAAGGCTAGCGAACTTGCCTTCCGGACGTTGATACCCGCATTGCGCTCGCCGAGTGCATGCCGGTTGCGGAGCTCGGTGACGATCGCGATAGGGTTGAGGCCAGCATTCTCGGCTAAAGTAGTGGGAATGACCTCCAAAGCATCCGCATATGCTTGAAAGCAGTATGATTCCATCCCCTTCAGCGAATTCGCGTACTGTGACAGCAGGCGCGAGACGTGGATCTCGGGTGCCCCACCTCCGCCGATGAGCGCCCTGGAGAAGTGACTATGAGTGCAGGCGGATGAAACATCGACGCAGCCTACTCACCGCTTCTTTACTAAGCAGCGGACAACGCAGAGCGCGTCGTGCAAGCTACGTTCGCACTCCTCAAGAACGAGAGAGTTGCTGCCCATGGCAAGGATGCTGACCGTCCTGCCCTTGTTCTTGACGCCGGTTATGCGCACAACCTTCACACCATTCTCGCTGGTCTCCTCTACGAGATCCGCATAGCCGAGCTTGTCCTCTGTGAAGGCCTCCACGTCCGCAACAGGCTTGCATCCAAGAGACTTGGATAGAAACTCGATCTCGTCGCGCTCCACCTCCTTGACGCAAAGAATGTTCAGCCGTTTGAGGAAGTTGAGCGAAGTATCGTCGACGGCATCACGGAGAATGGACTTTTGGATCAGGAGGACGTTGCAGTTGGCCTTCTTGATCTTTTTGCAAATGTTAAGGAGGTATTGACGACCTTCCTTGATAACCTTGTCCATTTGTCGGTAGTCATTGATGACCACCGTGTTGTCCATCTGACCCAAGCACATCATTAGAGCGAGTTGTCAGCTGAATCGGACAATGGTCCATACGTCTGGTTTCGGCGCGGAGAGCTGGAACTGAATGATGCCGATCTTTGCCTTCTCCATGCGCACGGGACCGCCCGCGGCGGTGACGACGTTCTGATTCAGGACAACGCCCTCCACAAGCTCGGTGTCTTCAATCGTGCCACCAACTTTTTTCACTATGCGGATGTCGCGAAGATCAACGTTGGAGGATGTAGGAGTCACGAGTCTCGTAACTGCTTCAACAGCAATGGGAGCGAGAGTGGAGGAGTATTGAGAGACGATCTAACATCAGGTATTAAAAACGTCACAGTTCTGACGGGCTCCAAGCTTACTTTGGAGTTCAAAGATGTCGTGGCTGCGCGCAACAAGCTCGCCTTATCGCTGAGATCGACCGGTGTCGAGATTTCCGTCAGAAACTCAACCGCCTTCGCAGAAGCCTTGAGGAAGGATTCCGCAATGATCGTCGGGTGCAATCCCTTTTGTAGCATCTTTTCTGCGGCACCGAGAAGACTTCCGGCAAGAACAACAACAGAGGTAGTTCCGTCTCCTGCCTCCACATCTTGTGCTGCAGAAAGATCGACTAGCTAGGACCCGGCGTCAAAATCACTGATTGACCGAGCCACAAAGTAACTCACCATCTTTGCGGCAGGGTGTAAAGCTTGTATACTGCGCAGGATGGTGGCACCATCGTTGGTGATGACCACCTCGCCTTTGGCCGTTTGGATCTGCGGAAGTGACCGTTCAGCTTCTAGGCCGAAGATCCGCGTCTGCTCTCGTACCATCTTGTCCATCCCTCGAGGACCCAGTGATGTCCTGACAGCATCGCTGATCGCTGAGAATTGAGTGCGAATTTCAGAACATATGCGGGCCGAAGGAAACGCGTTGACTTGCCCTTTGCTGCGACCAAATTCGACAGCCGTACCTCCATCGGCTTGCCCTAGTACGCGTCAGCGTGTGAACAAGACACAAAGACCATTCAGGCGCACCTTATCATTGAAGGTCGCATTGCTGGGCGTGATCGCAGATCTGGAGGCAGCAGAGGCCATAGTTGTACGATGTGCGCGACTGCCTTAGGCGAATTCGCGGTGGAGAGTCAAGGCAGATGAGACGCACGTGCACCATTGATCTTGCAGCAGGTGCCCTGGCTATGAATCATGGCTTGCGCGTTCTGCGTTAGCGTGTCTTGTCCGTACACTCGTGAAAAACCATGGATCCAGTGCGTTTCTACCGACAAATAGGCTGCATAAGCTGATCTTGCATTCTGCTAGTTCGGAGGAGGCGGCCTCTTCGCTCAATTAGCACAGTATGTCGCTGTAGCGAATCGAACGCAGGGTCGTTACTGATCAACTTGCCAGGGGCTTTGGCGCTGGTTTCCCTGGTGGCGTTCCTGGAAGGCGCATCAACCCTCGAGCCTACGATGACTACTTCAAGGCGTATAGTGTTGCGATGCTCCCGGGAAAGCAACGGGACAACCTTAGTTATGGCGGGAAGAGTGCGTCTCAGGCGCTGCAGATGCTACCGTGCAGTCTAACCCTCATGTAGTCATCATGCCGCCCTCTGCTCTTGCCAACCTTACATCGCTTGATCTTGAATCTCCGTGGATGTTCAAACTTCGCAATCCTGCTAATCCTGCGGCATCCACTCATGCTGGCGTACTCGAGTTTATCGCGCAGGAAGGCTGCGTTCATTTGCCTTACTGGATGATGAAGACCCTGCGGTTAAACGAGGGAGATCCTATCCGCATCACCGGTGTCGAATTGCCTAAGGGCAAGTTCGTCAAATTCCAGCCTCAGCAAGTCCATTTCCTCGAGGTTTCCGATCCTAAAGCAACGTCAGTGTAATAAGGCCTTGTGCTCCTCGACTGTGCTGATGTCCGTATGAAACAGCCTCGAAGTTGCCCTTCGAAATTTCTCCGCACTAACTCAAGGCGACGTCATCGAGATCGTCTATAACTCTATCGTCTTCGGCATGCTTGTGATGGAGGCTCAGCCAGGAGGCGAGGGCATATCCGTGCTGGACGTCGACCTTGAAGTAGATTTTGCCGCGCCCGTGGGATATGTAGAACCGGAGCGGCCGAAGCCGCCACCGCCAAGTACGATGGCGTCCAAGCTGAAGATCGACCTTGAATCAACTACAAACACACCCGGTTCGTCAAGACCGGGCTCCAGCCTATCCGGAGCTTTCGCTGCCACCACTGGCGAGAAAGGCAAGGTAGTTGTGAGCAAAGGTGGGGACGAATGGGAAAGCTTCAAAGGACGTGGCGAAACATTGTCCGGTCGTAAGACGAAGGGCAAGGGTGTCAGCCATAGGAAGATAGAAGAAGCACCGGTTGACAGCAAGATCATTCGAACAGAGTATGTTGATGTGATCGTGTTGTCTTACCACGGAAGCTAACAAACATCTAGCAAACATCGCATTGTGTCAAATAACACAGTGGAGTCTGGCGAGCGCGTGCCTGCTCCACTGAATTTGCCATTCGGAAAGCTCTTCTTTGGCTTCAAGATAATCCCGTACGTTCCGCCGGAGAAGAAAAATGAAGAACCGTCTGGGGTATGCCACATCATTCATCGTTCCTTGAATGCACGAGTGCGAAAGCCTAACCATGAGCGACAGTCTGTGACCTTCAGTGGCGGCGGAAATACCCTTTCCAGCCGAGGACCCGCTGGCCCTGGTCAAACAACGAGTGCGAAGGGAAAGGGAAAGGAGAAGGAGACTGAGACGGACGCAGAAGCGCAACCTCAGAAGGAGTGGGGATCCGGGCAACGACTGGGGGCGAAGCCGACGTATGGGGCGGGCGGTGCCAGCGTACCTCAGATACCTCGGCGACAGCAAGCTCGCGTCGCACGAAGTCCATCCCCGGATTTCGGGGTGGACGATGATGAGGATGTGATTATCGTGGACAGTGACTAGAGTATGCATGCATGCTGCACCGACGACGTTGACGACGTTCTTTTCACTGTATGTATAATAAATACTGTACTACGTTTCTGTTCCCTTCAGCTGCATCTCGGCTGGATCTGCGGCCTCCGTCCGGATATTTCGTGGAGTGCCGAGTCGCGGTTCTCCGGTAAAGCGCAACTTATCGGTAGATGATGAAGACCCTTCCGAAGTCACCGTCCCCTTTACCCTGACCCGCGCTCACCAGCCATTGCTCCAGTTTGGGCCATCCAATTTCAAATTTAACACACAACTCATCCGTGTGGTGTTCGCCGTCCAGTAGAGGCAGCAGCTCCTTCGGATACGGCAGATCATCCGAGGCATCTCCGTCCAATACAGCTATCGTTTGGACCATCGGAGCTGATGGCGATTGTGTAAGCCTCGGACGTCTCCTGGGGGTATCGTGGTGTTTGGAGAAAGGTGCCAAGGGGTCACCGATGCGCAGCCTGTCGGGCGCAGAAACGGGTGCCGTGCGCGACGGCCTCATCGCCATGCTCGTAGGGTCGGCCTTGAGGTGGGACCTGCGAGAGCCCTTGGCTATTTCAGGGCTTCGCAAATCACTGAGCCTTGCGAAACCCTTCGGCGCAGCGGTAAGGATCTGCGGGGACGAGTTGCGGCTATTCGATGCTGTTGTTATGCCTTGCCCTTGGGGTAGCTGCGCCCGTCTATGGAGCTGTTCAAGCGACTGCTCCGCTGCACTAGACTTTCGCTCAGGTACGTTAGGATCCTGAGCGCGTATACGGGTGAGTGCGGGCATGCTCTCGTTCAGCATCGCGCTGATGTCTACGGCATTGATGACGCTGACGGAAGCGGATGCGGCAGCTTTGGTTCTTCCGCGAGTGCCGGTTATCGGGCTCGGCGGAGTGGGTGCGGTGGGAAGGTCGGGAGACATAGGTATTGAGGACCATTCGGTTGGAGGCGTAGGTGTAATAGGGGATGTTGGCAGGGATGATTTTCCTCGGGCACGACCGATGGAGGAAGACGACACCTGCCGGGAGTTGGGAGGTCGGGGTAGGGCAGCAAGCAGGATCGGCCAACGGTGCACTCGATGCAGGAAGCCCTGGGTCACGTTGAACGTGAACGAGGGCCGCGACGGGTATGTAAGTGTAAGGCTTACCTTGATCACACCGAAGCTCGTGAACCGCCGCACATCAATACCGAGAGATTGGATGTCTTGCTCTTGCATCCATTCTGCGACGGTCTTACCAGGTTTGAGGCGTGAGTATAAACGGAGGAGTTTCGGCCAGTCAGGAACTTCCCTGCCTATCACCAGTATCAACGGATGCGGCGCGGTAGACAAGTTGCGACCTGCCTGGCTTTGTAACGTATGGACCACATTCATTGTGGACGTGTGCTTCGTCGGCGAGCCATTGCACACTCTTTCGTAGGGTGTACATGTTCGAATACTGGAATACGTCTATCATCATGACCACCTGATAGTAGCTGTGATTGCTCTGTCGGCTTGCGGAAGCTATTTGAAACGAGCATTCACTCACAGGAGGTGCGATATAGCCTGACGTGCTAAATCCAAGTCACAATCCGCTAGGTCTGCGATGCGCTTTACGTGGTTGACACCATCGATGTACTGGCATACCTATGTAGTGTATATGGAGTCAAAATATGGCAGCATCCAATTTGTCAAGCTTACCAACTTTGACAACGGTAAGATCCCAGTTCGGTTGCTGTCGTTTCCTAAGGTCAATCAGGGCTATAGGAACGGCCCAGTCCCTGACCGTCGGCGGATTGGGGTAAAATGGGAATATCTTCAATTCAATCGAGTTGAACTGGTCGATGGGTATGGATGTCTCCGAGTACGAGTTTAAGTCTTCATATAGTTGTTCAAGGAGACCGTATATTGACTCCGGTGAACTTGAGAGGAATGCCGATTCTTCCTGATCGACTTACGGTCAATGGTGATCACATACTGATATCGATGGAATACGGACCTCGCACGAAGTTAGCACGCGAGAGACCTTGCGAACGATAGGTTCATAGCAGCTCAAGTCCGCTGTGCGATCGAATACAAAGCATAGATTATATCGGAAGTAATTCCTGGCATAGCTCCCTTTGAGTTCAACTGGAAAACCGATTATCTTATGCCTCCTTGTGGTGCATATCACCAAACGTCCGCACAAAGGGCTGGGAGGGATCACATATTTTTTGATGTCGTCGAAGTTGAAGAGCATGCGAGTCGCGGAAGTGGAGGTGGATCGCTTAAGGGGTGAGACCCCGAGCTGACTGGGAGTTCGGCCACCTGAAAGCTGTGGAAGCTGCGAAGAGCTGGACGCCCGTGAACTCGACTCTTCAGAAGTAGGCAGAGGAGGCGGAGAAAACGAGTTGTTTGCGGAGGGTGGCGGGGTGTCTGTCGGGTTTGAGGTTGCTATGAGTCCCTCGGGAACCTGGTACACGACCTTGGGCCCCTGGCGAACATCAAATACGGCGTAAAAGACAGATTGGATGCGAGGCAGAAACGAGTCGCCGTCGGGGCTCATGGTGGGCAAAGCATGAACTCCGTGCTTCGCGTAGCCACCGACGCGTTTCATTTCCTCTTCTCATCGCGTCGCCCGTCTTGCTCCAGTTCGCCATGGCTGCCGTTGTACCTGCAGGTTTTCTTGCCCTGCCGCTACCGATCGCACAGCTTTCCTTAGCTGCCGTCCTCAAATGTGGCCAATCCTTTCGCTGGTCGGTCTACCCTCTTCTTCCTCACCCCGGTCCTCAAGAACTCTCCTCGGAACCAACCCACGAATACCGTCTATGCTTGCGAGACCGTGTGGTCTGTCTCCGTCAGACACCTAAAACACTGTACTATTGTGCGCACTTCCCTCAACCGGCCAACAGCCCTATGGAGCATGAGGAAAGGAATGCGACGACGTTGGCCTGGGTCAGAGATTATTTCCAGCTCCACGTCGACCTGGAAATGTTGTACGAAGAGTGGGCTGAGCGCGACCCGGTGTTTAAGATGATCCAGACACGATTCTCTGGCATACGCATGTTGCGACAGGATCCTTGGGAGAACCTAGTCTCGTGAGTTGCAATTGAAAGCTTCTCGTCGCCTTCTGCTCATCGTCCGCATAGCTTTATCTGTTCGTCGAACAATCATATCTCACGCATCACTGGAATGGTGAAGTCGATGTGCAGACACTATTCACCTGCTTTGCTATCCCTTCCCCCTCCGTCACAGCCCCTATCCTCATGGGCACCTCCTTCACCAGACCCCGAAAGCGATCAGAGCCGTTCGGAACCGTCAAAAGAGCTCGAAGTCTTCCATCCTTTCCCCTCACCATCCGTTCTCGCCTCTCCCTCCGTTTCTGCAACCCTGCGTCAACTCGGATTCGGGTATCGTGCGGAGTTCATCCAGCGCACCGCACAGATGCTAACCGAGGCACATCCGGTATCCTTGAGTTCGAGCTTTAACGCAGGAGTTGAGCCCGCAGAGGCATGGCTCGCCACACTCCGACACATGCCCACGGCAGAGGCTCGGGAGGAGCTGCTCAGATTCGTCGGTGTCGGCCGTAAAGTGGCAGACTGCGTGTTGCTCATGAGCTTGGACAAGGTATTGACGACGTGACGCGTGCCCGGGGAAGCAGGCTCACTTACTGGATATGGCAGAGGGAATGTATCCCTGTGGACACACACGTCCATCAAATTGCGATCAAGCACTATGGTCTTGGTGGATCGAAAACCAAGACCAGCATGACGTCGAAACTGTACGACGAGGTGAACACGAAACTGGCGGCAACATGGGGAGATTATGCCGGATGGGCGCATTCGGTACGTCTGTCATGCTCTGTAGACAATGTCCTTAGTGCGTTCTGTGTTAACCAAACATCAGGTGCTGTTCACGTCAGATCTCAAGGCGTTCTCCACCTATGGGCTGCCAACCCCAACCTCAACGCCGACAAGGGAGACGCCGACTGAGCTGGCTCCGATGAGCCCTGTGTCAGCGAACAAGCGCAAGAGGAAACCGGGGCAAAATGATGCGCTGCCGGTCCCTACCATCGACAATTCGGTCAAGCATGAAAAAACCGAAGTCGTAGCGTTGGGGTCGGCTGACGACGCTGCACCCAGCCTGGCTGAGCGGGTGAAGCGGCGACGAAGAACGGCACGAAAGGACTGATGTTTTGTGCAAACGCCTCCACGTTGAGATGGGACGCATATCTACTCGGCGCGACATTTTACGCTACGAAACTCCGACGCTGCACTTCAAACGGGGACGAGAAAGAAGTGCAAAGTTGCAGAGAGTGGCAGTCTGTGCCTAATAATCCGCCTTTGGCGACTCCGGCAACGATAGGACAATATGTTGGTCCTGCCTGGGCAACAATGAATATCGCGAACAGCAACGGCTCGTTCATGTCGTTCATGTCCACCGTCCAAGGCTGGGGCTTTCTCCATGGCTCGCTTCCATGCCGTGCGACTCGAGGTAACGCGATGGTGTCGACGGACTACGCTAATGTTCGGTTGGCATTGATATATCCACATCCCACGCAAGAGTATCGGAGCTGGTCTGAACCCTCCTCGGACGGGACAATCTTGAATATCGTTCCGAAGAACTCCTTCAAGTCGCGCATGAACTGTATACTGAGCAAGTTATGAGATAGTGCCATCTTATTTGCGACAAGCCACCGCTCACGTTCGCTCCGTTGGCTCGGTCATGCAACACCGGCCGACGTCTTCGCTGCCAAGCGCCATGAACAATAGAGCAAAGCTTTGGTGTTGGCGGTCGACGCAGCTACCCCGTCGGATCTCCTCAAGCAGAGCACGAGAAGCGATGAGTGCCACGTCCTCAGGCGCTGCGCCGGGTTTGGACACAGCTTCGGAGCAGTGAATTGCGCCTGTTGTTGATTCTGCAAGGAGACTAAGAGCATATCCCGGTGACCTTGCACCGGGTCAGTATGAAAGGATATAGCGCTGGTGTCGGCGTTTCAGACTCACTTGCCGCTTTCCTCGCCCTTGTACACATCGGAATAGAGATATATGTCCGGTATGTACCGGTTGAGAACCGACCGACAAGCATCGATCATTCGGTTTGAGAACTGTGGGGAGACACGGACGGCATGCCTGGCGTGCTGATTTCAACACCGACAAGACACGCGAACCGAAGCGTGCACTTACGCAATCCCTCGTATTCTCTTGATCCGTCCGGGGTCCACAAAATTGAGTGTCTTGACCTGCTTAACGATGGGACACAAGAATTGTACTTCTCCTCCGCCTAGTGGAGGGGCCCCTCGCTTCTTGATCCGCAACTCCAATCCTTCGGAGATGCCGAATGGTTGCAAATGAGGTAGGGTTACCGTCCGTATGAGATCGACCTTTGCCAGTGTCAGCCTGATTGAAGTATTGGATGCGGCTACCCACAGAGAGGTCCTTGTCGTCCGTAGTGATTCCCCGGAGCGTGAGCTGCAGCGGCTTTTTTGCGAAAGGTGCTATCATGACCATAGGCTCCAAGAAATAGCCGACTGATCGTGACAAGGGACAGTCGTGAACAGCAGTACCTCCGGCTATGATCCCTGGCTTGACGAGGATAGCGGTGCCTGAGATTCGCATGGGCAGGGGGTCTTTGAGAAGGAGAAGTCTAGCTCACCCGTCAAGGAGATTTCAATTACAGTTCCATTGGTGACCTTCTCGAGCAGGCGTAATAGACTGACTTCGTAATCTACCTCAAGTATAGTTCCCGGGTTGGTTTACGGACGACGGCAAACTGAAGAAACATGCTCACCCCTGAGACCTGGGTCCTTATCGTCCGGGCGTATTTTGTCAATCTTCACGGGCTTCCCGCTCAGAATAGACAAAACAAGTCGTTGTCTCAGGTACTCGTGTCCGCTGAAATGTCGCAAATTCGGAGTATGGGCCATTGTACGATTGCTGAGGACGAAGCTCTGGTCGGGGAAAGTTTCAAGAAGAGATTAGGCGCCCAGATTACGTGCATGTTGCCGACGCGTCGCGTTCGGGCGTCTCGTTGTCTGCTTACGCCTGATCACCGCAGGCTCAACGAGCATCTGGTGGCAACCACTGAACGTTGACAATGACTGAAGTCAACGGCACTGCGAGCACTAGCGACTGGCAAGATCGCTACTACCATGTCGACCAGATCCTTGACAAGCCCGGTCCGAGGACTGATCCCGAGTTCATGGCGGGCGACGGCGTTGGTATATTGCGATTATGGTCGTAGCGCTCTTCTGACATCTGAGATGCACAGGTGAAAGAGTTTCTGCGTAACAAGTGCAAGATACTCGTCATCGGCGCCGGTGGTCTGGGGTGCGAGATCCTGGCCAACTTGGCATTGTCTGGCTTCAAGGACATCCATGTAATAGACATGGACACTATCGACATCAGCAACCTGAACAGGCAGTTTCTTTTCAGGTGGAATCAATAACCCATTGTGTCTTGTCCAGTGACTCATGTCATATTCGCAGGCAAAAGGATGTCGGGAAGCCCAAGGCGATAGTTGCTGCAGAGTATATCATGAACCGCGTACCTGGAGTGAAGGTCACACCGTAAGTCTGCTCTTACTATGCCAAATCTCCGGTTATGAACCTATTGTCAGTTACTTCGGCAAGATCCAGGATAAGGACGACGATTATTACATGCAGTTTAATCTCGTCATCTGCGGTCTTGATTCTGTGGAGGCGCGTCGATGGATCAATGCTACTCTAGTCAACCTCGTAGATCCGGAGAATCCGGAAAGTCTGAAACCGCTCATAGACGGTGGCACCGAAGGTATCCTCATTAAATTGCTGCGTGATATCGATGAGGCATTGATTTCAATGGATGACCAGGATTCAAGGGTCAAGCTCGTGTGATCTTGCCAACGGTTACATCTTGCTACGAATGCTCGCTCGATATGCTCAACAAGCCGACTGCATTCCCGATATGCACCATTGCGAACACGCCCAGGTTACCAGAACACTGTATTGAATGGGCGTCGGTATTGGAGTGGCCGCGGGTGCACGGAGGTAAGGTCTAGTTTATTACAGCTTATCATCCTCTGACCGATGGTTAGATAAGAAGATGGATACGGATGATCCTGATCACATTGGCTGGCTATACAAAGTCGCGTCGGCTAGGGCGAAGGAGTTCAACATCGAAGGGGTGACATGGTCACTGACTCAAGGTGTGGTGAAGAACATTATCCCTGCGATCGCTTCTACGAATGCGATCATTGCAGGTACGCTGACTGGCAACTTTCATGACATGGAAGCTCACGTTTCGTTAGCCGCCTGCTGTAACGAAGCGTTCAAGATCGCGACGAGCTCCGCGGCCTACCTCAACAATTATTTCATGTTGATTGGGACAGAGGGTGTTTATTCGTATACCTTTGTGCACGAGAAGCGTGATGAATGTCCTGTATGTGGCGGTGAATCTGTCGACATCACCATCAGTCGCGAATGGACCGTGGACCGCCTCATCGAAATGCTCGTAGAGAAACAGGATATGTGCGTGTTACATGTTTGGCGGCTACCTACCCACCCTTTGCTCACCAAATTAACAGTCAAATCAAGAAACCCTCGCTTTCGACGCCCACCAAACAAATCTATTTCCAGGCCCCTCCACAGCTTGAGGAAGCTACCAGGCCAAACCTTGAGAAGAAGGTGTCCGAGTTGGTCCCCGACGGAGGCGAGGTGACCGTAACCGCGACTACCTTGCCGTTCAGCCTATCATTGCACATCAACTACTCGTGACTTACGGGGTAGCTTATAGATACTTATAGATATCAGGGAGTCCATATAACAATATGTAATATACCAGCCACTGCTGTCGTCCTCTGCTGCCCATTGTTTGCGCCCATTGTCGTACGCGTGGCCGGGCGCTAAAAGTATGCTTGGGCGCCTGTCTCAGGCCACGCATTATCTCATCGTTTCACTCTGATCCACACCGCAGCCTGTGCTGCGCTCCTTCCCCTAAACCTCCATCATGCCTGCACAAACCACGCTCACCAACGATGAGAAAGGAAAGATCAAGTCTGCAGTACCCTCCTCCATGAACAAGATACATACGGCAGCATTTTGTCGGATTTACTATGCGCACCCGGATCCCAATCAGTGGTCGTACGCCGGATTGCAAGGTGCCTTGGTGTTTTGCAGGGATAACCAGAAGAATACTTGGTGCCTCCGTATGGTTGACTTGCAGGGCACCCGCGGTGTCATCTGGGAACATGAACTATATGACGGCTTCGAGTACTGGCAGGATCGACCGTTCTTCCATTCCTTCGCGGGCGATGTGCGTAGCTACACTGTCTCCATGAACTGCCCTTGACAATCATGTAGGAATGCATGATCGGGGTTGTCTTTGCAGATGAAGGAGAGGCGAAGGTCTTCTATAAGAAGATCACGAATAGGAAGGAGGTTAAGCCAGGTACGGATTTCATGCGCCGTCGTACGGGCTGCATCCTGAACAACCTGATGTAGGCAAGGCGAAATCATCTGGAAAGTCCAAGAAAGCCACGAAAGGCAGCAAGATCGATAAATCCATGATATCAGGGCCCATTCAGGGCTCGTACATCCATGTTGCTCACATGGGCTACGACTCGGACAAAGGGTTCACCTCGTCAAACGTGGACCCGTCGTGGCTGACGCTACTCAACCAACTCGAGAGCATGGGTGTCGACAAGTCCGTGATCGAGAAAGACATGGATTTCATCAAGAACTTCATGCGCGACGCGCAGAAGGCGCAGCCTGCTCCTGCAGAGAAGAAAAAGCCACCTCCACCGCCTGTACCCAGGAGAGGTACACACGCGCACCACGAGAGCGCCGGGTCAACGGCAGCTGCTCCGCCACCTCCCCCTCCGTCCAGGTCGCATGCTGCTCCCCGTCCGCCTTCAAGACCGCCTGCACCACCCACCCGGTCTGGTCCTCCTCCTCCGCCCTCAAGACCTGCGAGTGCAGCTCCTACTTCCCCACCCCCTCCGCCGGCGCGTCCAACAACGGCTGCCCCTCCGCCACCTCCGCCGCCACCGGCCCGTCCGACTGGAACAGCGCCTCCACCGCCACCGCCCCCTCCTCCTCCTATCTCAGGCGGAGCCCCTCCGCCGCCGCCCCCTCCGCCCCCTCCTCCTCCTTCCGGCGGTCCGCCGCCGCCGCCGCCACCACCACCACCCCCTCCAGCAGGTGGCAGTGCCCCGCCTCCACCTCCACCTCCACCTCCACCGCCGGGAGGTGGTTCAGGACCAACTCTGCCGGCGCCTCAGCCTGGTCGCTCCGATTTGCTTGCATCCATTCAAGGCAAAGGTATCCATTCTCTGAAGAAGACCGATCCATCGAGCTCGCCCTCGCGAAGCGCACCTATGTCACCTGCTGTAGAGGAATCAGCCAGCTCGAGTGCAGGAGGTGGTGACCTCACCAGCGCCCTGGCCGCTGCCTTATTGAAAAGGAACGAGAATATGAGGGACAGTGATGACGACGATGAAGAGGAGGACGACTGGGACTGAATGGAGCGTCTGGCGGTCTTCAGGGTCGGGATCTGGCTGTTTCACATTGACCTCTTAATTCGCGTATGACTTATGATGTTGCCGGACTGTTGTGCATATCTGTACATAACATGGTTTAGGTGTACAGAATATGTTAACGGGAGTACAACGAAACAAGGCTCATGAAGCTGGCATCGGCTCTGGTACCGTGGTGGAAGGTCCTGCCACACCTCCACCGGCAGCGCCTTTCGCTGGTCTGCTGCGACCCCATTTTACATTGGCGAGTTCACCATCGAAATCAAGACCATTGGGCCAAGCTTGTGCAGCGAGCTCCGCAGATGGACGGTCCGTAAAGTTCACGAAAGCGCATCTCGACTTCGCAACATGCACGACGGACTTGATATACGAAGGGTTCAAGGACGGGAGCGACTTCACTACCCGCGTGCGCACGGTCTCTTCCGTTGCAGTAGCAGGAAGCCCGGTGAGAAATAGCGACGTCTGCAGCATTCCAGGTGAGTAATGTAAGGGAGGAAGAAATGTAGGGACACTCACAATGGACGTATCTTCCGGAGGCGCCAAACCCTGGTTCTTGGCGTGTGTGCTCATGATTTTGCGCGCAACTGGGTCATTACGGCCATGGTAGCGATCTTGCATGTTTTGCTTAGCCAGGTCGCTGTCAACGGGCTTTTCGTGCCTAATGATTCGAGGTTATGAGTGAGCATGTCTGAGCGCCGCAGGGACTCGGTTGCAACGTACCTATATGGGCATTCTGAACCACGTTTGCACTCCCCCTTGACGAAAAAGGAGCAGATATGTGGACGGTTGCGCTTATAATAGGGATCTGTCCGTGCAAGGGACTTTAACATCTCCTTGCCAGCTGACTGAGCACGGTGTGCGTCAAGAGAAGGCTTTCCGCCTTCCAACTAGGGGATAGTATTGTGTGAGGCTCAGTTTTTGAGCATGTGCATGAAACCACGCACCTTCGTTTCCATGTTTTGCGCATAGTATTCTCTGTTGATGTCGCTGTTGGGTGCCTCGGTCTGTATCCCCAGAGCGGTGTCACGGACTTGTGTCGGCAGACCATATTCCAGGTCTAGCAAGCAGGTCTGACAGACATTCTTGATCTTCGCGCATGTTTGACATATTACCGTCGTCTTGTATCGTGCGCCACTGCCAGGGTTCCACCGGAAGACGGTGAACGGCCGTGCACAGGTTCCGCAAGAGCGACCAAACTCTTGTTTCGACTAGAAACCGATTTTTGTGCGTCATTTCCTCCCAGTACTTCCTGGTGACACACATGACACCTACCATGCGTATAAAGGCATTGTCACCCAAGCCTGAAGGCCACATAAGCATGTATCTCCATGAAATGCGCGCTGTGCTGACGAACAAGTTTCGCACAGGATAGGGAATTCGCTCTGTTCCCATCCTGCTTTGTTGATGTCGAGCTTAGGCATGATAGGCTAGGAAGGTTTGTCCAGAGGCCCGAGGGTATCCGACGACTGGAGGGGTTGGAACAGGTGCAAGACGCGTGGCTGTGTAGTCGGGGGTTGAGTACAAGTCCTGCAATCTCAGGAGTCAGGGTGCAAATGATTCATTCCGGCGAACGTAAAGCACGGCGGATAGTGTCCATTGAGCATGAGATTACATGTACAGTCCAAAGTCCTTCAAATGCATGCTAAGGTTATAGAGTGTGGATCTATGTACGGCAAGACTAGGAACTACCAAGAATACTCGACAAGCTGCTTATATCAATGCCCGCATCTTTGAGCAAGCCCTGCCATGATCTCTTGTTATCATCATGTGAAAGAATGAACACGATGTGTACTTACGGAAAGATCTGATTCGTCCAACGGGCACGCGAAGCTGAAACTGTTGCTAATTTGCGGCGACACGGTGATGAAAAGAATCCTCAAACCCAGCTAAGTCCGAGTCGTCAGCACAGAGCAGCGACGGCAACCTCTGGCATACATACCGTAATGTCGTAGTCCACCGTGATGTCGGATTTGCTGCCGCCGATGAAGCCACATTTGGTTGCCAAATCCGCGAGGATCGCGCTGTTGGGATCATCGGCAAGGGTGTACTCGAGGCTGATTGGGAAGTCGAAAGTCTTGTTTGAATGAGCTTCAAAGTCTATGTTCTTCTTCGACCCTCCACCAACATCAGTGTTGTTGATAGGATAGTGTAACTGGCGCGCAGCGAGATTATTGAGGGTTGCAGGCAAACGGGCTTTATCCACTTACATCCACATTGATCTTCTTGAAAGCAACGGAGAAGAAGTTGGGGTTGTCCACCCTATTGACCTGTGTGAACGAATTACACGGAATGTGGTAAACAATACGAACGAAATGTTGACGTTAAGATTAACGGTCAAGCCGTCGCTACTCAATTGAATCTAGTCATGACCAATGAGCGAGCGTCCTAGAGAACGCTGCTATACGTACAGCACTGCCATTCGTGATTGTCGAAAGCTGGCCAATGGTGACACTGGGAGGGCGAACCCACTACACGTCCGGATAAGGTACAGGGCTCAGAGCGCGATCGGAGGACAAACTCACCAAAGCCAGGGCCAGCACGATACTCACGAGTAGGAAGACGAATGTCATCAAGGAACAACAGAGAAAGCGACCGAAACATCTTCCGCGACTGCCCTGAATATTACGACGTTAGGAGTACACCTACAGGAGAGGAGATGCGAACTGACCGCGGTCCACATGTTGGATTCCTGATGCTCATACCTCCACGTGCGGATCGTAGCAGCGGACCTAGAGCCTTTTCGCCTGACACTCGTGCTCCTAGGTGCAGAGAACGGCTCGTCCTTCTCGAATACGCTGGTCTCTTTCTTCGCCGGGGCATTGCCCACATATCCGCTCTGATCCAACCCGCTGGGCTCATCTCTGTATCCGCCCGCATCGCGGTACGGATCAAAGCCTTGGTCGTACGTCCGGTGTGGCTCGTAGTTGTTGTACGAGTACGAGTTCTCGCCGTATGCATTGTTCTCGCCATATGGTCTGCTGCCACCGGCACCGTAGTTGGTCTCGTAGGGATTTCTGTATGACATGATGGACGAAAGTGAAGTGAAGATGGAGAAGAGAGGTGAGAGTAAGAAAGGAGGTAAAAGCTGTAACCGCCGGCGGACGCGCAGTCAATCGTGCGGCTAAAGGCCGTGAAGCTGGGAAAACGTGCGGAGAAGGCTGTTCGTCGTCATAGGGGCCTGGCGCGGCACCCTCTTTGGGGCGTTCTGCGCGCACTTCGGTCTTGCTCGGCATCTAACTTTTGAGGATGGCTACAAGACACATACAATAACCTATTGTATCCGCACACTGGTCTACATTCAACGACGGAGAACACAGAAAAGAGCTTGGTTCGGCTAAAGACCAAGCTTTCTATCCGGTCCACTAATGATAACCTCGTCCGCCTCACCTTCGTCAACTACCGGCTCGAGTTCTTGAATCCGCGACAGAACGTTATTCATCTGGGCTCGTACCTCCTCGCTCCTAATACCTGGCGCGTTGCACTCTTTCAAGCAATGTCCCACCATTCCGCGCCACTTGAGATGACCATCGACGCCGCCGCATTTAAGGTTCTCGACTCCTTTCACGGCCACGGGCTGAAGTCCGGCGACCCCCCAAACAGCGTCGCTCGCCCGCGAGAGGATCATCAAGATGTAATCCTCCTCGCAATACCCGTTGACTAGCCGCCCGGCAACGACACGCCGGACAGAAGACCAAACTGCCTCGTCTGTCGGAACCGGAGTACCGTAGAGGTATACGTCCTGCACGATGTGCGCGGTCTCCGATGGCGGAAGCGTAGCAAGGTGCTTCAGTGCCTCGAATATGACCAGCGAGCCTAGGGAGTAGCCAACAAGTGTTACCGGCCGGGTGCCGAGGACATGTTCAGCAAGCAAGACGCCTAAGACCTTGCCAGCCTTCACAGCGAGGGACTTCGCATTCATCCATGGATTATCTGATAGCAGAGTGAGTTATATTCAATGAGCTTATAGATTTATGTGCGATACCAATGATCTGGCCAATCTGAAGCCATGCAGTGGGCGAAAGAATGCTGAAGAGGGCGGCAAAGACGGTCCGTTTGATGATTTGTGCCTTGATGTACTTTATAGCCTGCTGCTTAAGCAAGGTCTCTAACGCTTTGGCAAGCGCTTCCAGAGCCTCTACTTCCTAACGTCATAAGATAAGCGTTGGCCGGGGCCGTAAGCCAACCCGGTCACTAACCCATTGTAAAGCATAGGTATCGTCTCCCTTGAAGATTGACCAAGGTGCTGTCACGTCCCCCTTGTCGCTCAGCCAGCCACTGACGCAAATGCGGACCGCCATGGTCTCCTTTGGCGTATTCACTGGCAACAGGGCGAGATCATGAACCTCCCTGGTATGCCTCTCGACAATCTTTGCCGAGGAACGCGCTCCATAAACGCCAAAGAGGGTGCCGCAAACAACTGATGAACTGGCTAGTCCACTGGCAAGTACGCCGGCAGCGGTTCCACCTACACCAACCCATCCTAGTATGGTAGTAACTGCACCGCCTACTACGGGAGCAGCGAGACCTGTGAACCTAGTCAGCATCTGCGGACAGGTCCACCATAAGCATTCATACCTCCAGTTACTCCGATCAATGCACCTCCAGCAACGGCTCCTAAGCCCATCGCAGCGAACCGCAAAGTCTTTCCTTTGGCAGCTTGTTCGTCTTTGGCCTTCGCCGTCTTGCGCTGCGCCTCTTTAACCGCTTCGTCGGGGTTCTTGAGAGTGGACACCACAGCATGCTCGTCCACGGGTGCGAATGACCATATGAATGTACGGCTGCGTGCGGAGTATACCTTCGACTGCGTCACGTCAAGAAATAGGATTGTATTCATCAGCTGGGAAACATGATCTTCTGCCGGTAGACGAGGGAGATCTCCTGTTGAGCTGTCCGAAAGCGGATCTAGCATAGGGCATCTGCCTAATATCTGTTAGATGAGAGTGACTACGTGCACGACCCGGTGGACATACCACCCTCCGGTTCCAAACAAGCTATCCACGCATGCTCTAATAGTTTCTGAGACCATAAGAATATCTCCTTGACGAATGCTTCCTTCTGGCGGTCGTGCTTCGACGACGAGAGAGGCGAGATACCCTGCTCCGCCAATGCGTATGACTCAACAGTGTTCCTACGCAGCACATCGTCAACAGGTGGTCGGCTATTAAATATACCAACTCACCTGTAGCCCGCTAGGCGGCGGTGAAAATGTTGAAATACGACCCTGCGCTCCTCCTCGGCCAGTTGCTGTGGAGGAGTAACTTTCGTGAGGTCAGACATCGTCCGATCTGGATATCTGCGCCCGTGTTGGAGGTTGTTTAGAAAGAGTGTTGCGCAGAAGTTGGAGCTGCATCATAACTGAATGGAAATTCGGTCAAACGTCATAGCAGGAGGGGCCACAACCGCCGCTATCGCATCCGGTACGAGATAACCATAGATAGATATTGCCCTAGTGTTGCCCTGAGTTGTTTTCCGGTGTACCTGCTTCCGATGCATGCATAGAGAGTGCCGACGTGAAAAACAAGATAGATAAGTACTTAGTGGACGACGCGCATGACGCGCCTGCAGCAGTGCAGCGCGGAAGACGTGTTTGGTACTTAGTTTGGAACACTTTTGCAGTTACCCTCACGAACTCATCCTCACCGACACCGAACGCCGTACTTGTTGCTCCCTTGCGTCGCTCGTAGCGAACCTCCGCGTCCCTACTCACTGCATTGGCGTTGTATTCCGGGGCATCCTCAAGATGGCGAACCAATCGGCTTCGGACGAATCGACCTATGATTTCTGGGATTTTGTACATTGCGGCAGGTGTCGTCGGCCATATCGACAATACCCCGGCCAGCCACCGTCTATACCCTTCTGGCTCACCGAGTGCTGCCATGTCATCTGCAATAACCACCTCAGTCTGTATTGGCGCCTTCACCTTAATGTATGCTTCTAGCCTATGATGGTTGACTGTGTGCCGTGGCTTGCAATCAGACCCGGACCAGAGCTGCTCGATATGCGGGACCGCTGGGGCTGAGATGGTACCACTTCAGGAAGATGTATGCTCATCGTCAGATGGCTCTGGACAATCTTAACCTGCCGCCGTAGTTGGAGCCTCCTATGGGGAACTGGTTTCAGTCCTTGCCCCATGCCCTTGATGCGATCGCATACACAATGAAGGTTGGGGTCACTGCTATACATCGTGTACTGGTAGCGCTACCTCTGGTCATAGTTCCAACAGGAAACGATGGCGCAGCTTGTGCATTTCTGGAGAGACAAATGCGCCCAACAGCAGAATCTCATCGAAAAGATGAAACGCGAAATTGCGAAGAATAGACAGTGTGTATTCTCATCCTTGGCCTTAGCAACTGTAACCTCTGACCGCGACCCATGCAGAACGATCGATGGTCTCATGCTCAAGGGCGATCACCTCGTTCAGTACGAAGATGTCGGTGAACCAGATGACCGAGGGAAGCGGCGGAAGCTTGATGCGCATCAGTGACGTCGCCTCTTCGCATGTCTTCGAGCGGCTTAACGCTGATACTGGATGCATATATGCGCGTTGTTTACAGGCATCCAGGCGGCAGTCGTTCGGATGCCAGCGCACACTCGGTCATAAGCTCTGCGGGGCCAGACCGACTCACGTTGCCTTCAAATCACCGCCAACCAGATTTACTCACGTCAAGACCCGGGCAGGAACTAAGGTCAGATCCGGAAACTCATACATATGCTTCGAACCGATCGACGCACCGCCCGGGGTCGAGTCGATTCATCGAGTGAGAGCTAAGAAGCTCATTGGAATCGTTTTTATGACGATATCACTACAGGCAATACGCATATAACCCGCCTCAAACACCCCGATATCGGGCCCCTGCATTGTCTCATATGCAAACATCTGCCAGGCAACGCTTCCAACCATTGGATAGAAGACCCGTCTCTGCGGTTACGGAAGGTTACGGCTCTCACAGTGATCCACCTGCGCAAACAACTATATCTCGCCGCCCACAACCTGTTCACGATGTCCGTGGCGTTGACAAGAGACAGTCTTGGCAGATGCCCCCTCCACCTCCCCCTCAACGACCAAAGCTGGCGGCCAACTCTAGCACACAGTCTAGGCACGCCGCCATGGATAGCAGGTCAATATCGATGACCACCCCTCGTCCACTATCAACGCGTTCAGGACCCTTTGAAACTGCGGCGCCGACCTCTAACAGCTTTGTTCCATCTACACCGAGTGTAAAGAGCTCTGTGCCTGGTCCAAGGCAACTGCCAACTCCTTCAGGCCCGCAACGCTTCGTGGTTCCAGCGTCGATGCATAGCGGGCAAAGGGTTCCATTCAGATCAAAGAGCTAATCGGTACTTTTGTCCCTTGTTGTCATAAACCATTCTGTATCACCCTTTGTAAATCACTGTAATCCCATGCATCGCCTTTGCGATGCTCTATAGCTGAGCTACGCAATGATATACGCTCTGTTGCTTATGCCGCCTGCGTGCCAGTCTTTTCGTCTGTTACTGCGACTGCAAGCGCCCGGTAGGTAGGTAGGTATATTTCCGGCGCGGTCCCAATAGCGGAACAACCGGTCAATACGCACGGCTTGGCGCACACAGTGCATCCACGGCCCCCGTGAGCTGTTATACAGCCGACACGCCGCTTCAGCACTGGTAGGTAGGTAGGTAGATTGCCGACGAGGTCCCGGTAGCGGAACAGCCGGTTGCTGCGCTGCGCTTCAGCGCCAAGTCATCCCACCACTTTTTCATCCGCTCGTTGCCCGAGCACCGCCACAACGATATGCCGCTCAAGTTGAGCACCAAAGGCTGGGTCCTGGAAGAGCTCGTTCGCGATAGCAGTAACTTCCAGCACGTTCTTCGAGTACGCTGCAATGATCCAAATCTCTTGGTTATCATCGAGGACCACGAAAGACGCGCAGAACCATTCATAATCGAAGGGTGGCATGAGCATCCTCAATGGCCTCGGGAGCTATTCACTGTAGATTGGTTGTTGGCCAATTTCCCCCATGGTACGCCCCATTCGCTTGCGAGAGATACACCGTTGAATAGGCAACAGACATGAGCGTCCGCAATGTTCACGACTGGTTGGATGCCTCCATGTCCTTGCAAAGCTTCGTAGACAGATCAAGAACCCTTCCACCCCACGCCATAGATGAAGGTGGATGCCGTCTTGCAGATGTAAATCATAAGCCACGGACTAACTACGCATCACCAGAGATTGAGAGGTACTATGGCAAGGACGCTGAATGCCCTGAAGCTTGGAGAAGTTGGGTCAACCAGTCCGGAATCCTCCCTGATTCCATGCTCCCCCATCACTCCAACGATGTCATACAATATCTTCCCGAGCATGTGAGTGCTGTCGCCACAGGACGGGCCTCCGTTGAGAAGTTCTTATTACTTTCAGTCCGCAGTCGAGACGCTCATGTGCTATTTGGGCATCGGTGACACCTTCACTCCATGCCATAAGGACCTTTGCTCGTCCTCCGGGCAGAACATTATGTGCTACACGGAGAACGGCGGATCGTCCTTCTGGTTCATGACCCGTGGCTCGGATGCTCCAGCTTTCGCTGAGTATTTGCATAAGTTAGGCGTGGGTCAAGAGCTCGACTTAGAGACGAATATACTATCTATCGAGGAGCTATCGGGTGCTCCACTCGATATTTTCATCGCAGAGCAGAAACTAGGAGACCTGGTTTATGTACCTCAGCGCAGCTGTCATCAAGTCGTGAACCAGGGCGGCATAACCATAAAGACATCCTGGTCACGAATGACAGTCCAGGGTCTCGAAACGGCTCTATACCATGAGCTACCAATATATCGACGGTATGTAATTGTCTTTGCCAGTGTCCGGCTATACTAAAACGATAACAGAGTTTGCCGACCGGAGATTTATCGTGTAAAGTCGATGATACACCACACATTAATTCACCACACCAAGGCCGTCGACGCCCTCATTGCAAAAAAGTATGATGCAGGGAATATCTCTCCTGGGATGTACCTCGACATACCCAGTCAATCGATCTCATCGAACACAATTGACGCCCCGGCTAAGGAGCAGTTGATGATTGTCAATCAGTTGAAAACTCTGGTGTGCCTCTTCGATGAAGTCCTTGCAGAGGAATACACTGCCGATCATGAACTACTGCCCTTCGCCTCCTCAGACACAACGGAGCTGGCAGCAGAAAGCGGCTTCGCTCTGCGCTGCGATTTCTGCGGTGCAGATATCTTCCAGAGCTATTTCCAGTGCAATCGCTGCATGCCTCGGCAGGGAAAACACCAACCCAAGCAAATCGATGAGCTGGTGCTTTGCGGAGGATGCTACGTAGAAGGCCGCACCTGCAAGTGTGGCTCCATGAAGCCGTATCAATGTCGCCGTTTTGCCGATTTGGTTCAAGACCGGAACAATGCCGTAAGAACGTTCAGGAAAACAGACTCGGCAGCCCTGATCGAAGAGATTCCGCTGGATTCGTACGTTTGTTCACGATTACCAACATTCCTCCATCTGATTAGATTATATGGCAGTCAACTACCTTTCGGCGATCGGCATTGTTTATTTGATGTTGCCTGTGAACTGCACAGAAGACAGCAGACTGCTAACTCCCGTCGGCAGGTTCGTTACATGTTATACTCTCGATAACAAAGATCGCTAACCTAGCGAGGTAGGCTATGGGACAACGATATTGCAGTTTTGGGTCGGAGTCCGACTATCTATCCCATTCCGTTCCACAAACCTGGCTCCTTAATTGCAGAACATGCCACAACTCGAAGTGCTTCGCGCATATCCTGGAGCTGGGAATACACTCATTCATGGCGATGCGTACGCACGAGGTCGATCCCAGCCACGCTTTGTGGCACAATTATCATCAAGCGTCCAAGCAAGAGTTCCAGAGTCGGCTCGCAATACTTCTAGAGGCCGAGAGGCAAGGTGTCGCGACGCCAAATTTGGAGGATCGACTTGTGCTTGCTGCACAGAGGTTCAGCTACTGTAGGCCTCTCAATAACGACTGGGTTGATCGTGGCTGGTACGATCTTATCTTCGCCCCGATTCGGGTGAGTAGTCCACTTCGCGTTTGGGAGCATACTGAGTTCGTTCAGGTCATCCGACCAAAACCAAAAGCCAAGACTGTCAACGATGTTCTCCAGGATAACTCCGCTCGCGGAAGTAAGAAATCCAAAGATGAAGCGATGACTCCTCAGGTTCAGCCTAGAAAGACAGTAAAACGTCCATTGTTTTTGACACCACCTAAAGAGGAACTCAGCTCTTCCGACGACACAGTCGGGGTGGTCGAAGATATCCCACATCGCATGACATCGGCAACCCCTCTGAGCGTGAGATTCAGGTCTGCGCTATTTGGGCATTTACTGAACCTTGTACAGCACGATCGGCCGCGGTCCATGTGCCGGCGTAAGGTCATGAAGTGTGTTTTGCTGCCACCCTTGGCGAATTTTCCCATATACCATCACAAGCCCATGAATCGAGATAAGCGAGATGGCATTCTATCCGGCGATGATGGCCCTCCGCGAAAGAAAGCGAGGGCTCTGCATTCAATCGGGGATACGAATTCCTCAAACCATCTGTCGTATACCCGTGCACCCGTGAAGGTATGCCGCACATCAGCATATCGTCAGTAGTTGCTGAAGTTGTACCTATCTGATACAGTCCTCGTAGATCTCTGATTCTCATCACCGCTCCCCGTCTTCGGATGCGGAAGGGTCTTCGTCGCGTGGAAGACGGAAGCTCTTCCTTCACTCAGACGGTCGAGGGGTACAAACTAAGACAACCGACAGACCTCGGATGCCTCAAGCGCAAAAATCGGTAGACCTTTCTGACGAGGACTATGCCCGGTTACAACCCCGACGCGGATTCGGCCCTGCAAAACAGACTCGCGTTGGGCCGCCCAGAACTCGACAGCCTCAGTTCGGAACCCCCGCTGCCCGTCGACGTGGCGTTTCTGAACGCCAACGTACTATCAATCCGATGATAATTACAGATAGTGCCACCGTCGCCGTCTTGCAAAGCCAAATACGTCACATCAATTCCCGAGTCGAGCAATTAGAGCGAGACAAGGAAGCCATGCACAAGGTTCTGGAGGCTACGCAAGCTGAATCGCGACGAAACTCGAGCCTGATACAAGCCCTTTCAGAAGACCTTGCGCGGTGCAGGGGAACCCACGACGGATCACTAGCAGTATTAACGAGCAAGGTGAATGATGTTTGTAGAACCTTGGAAGTAGGGAATCGGCTCTTTGGTTCAGAACGTGCAACTGCATCCACGCCTCGACAGCTCATTGATCTCCGTGGCGCTTCCTCGACAGCTGCGGATAGCTCGATTGCATCGCCTATGCCAGCTGTAAGTGCTAAACAATAACTTGGGCAGTCGAGAGTTGATCAGGGATACAAGGCCTACTCGTCTACTCTGGGGATCTCCGAGGCTGGCACTTCCCACCTGCATGGGACCGGTGAACGTGGACAAAAAGTTGACCGCCGAGTGAAGTTCGCGGAGCCAACGACAGGTCACTACACCCATCTTGGACCCGTCTCCGACGTCTGACTTACCATCATTGAAGATGCGCAGGGATCATGCTCAGAACCTGCGCTGATGAGCGACACGTCACCGGCGCGGGACTGGCGCCCAAGTGATAGATATCTAGCCAGCATTCAAGCGTCACACTTTGAAAATGCATGAACCATTGCGCTCAGCACCTAATGGGCCCCAAGGCCATGGGACCATTCTAACGACTTTCTATATGCGCGCTTTGCACTCTGACAGCCCTTGGCATAATAACAGCTTGGCTGTCTCGTATCTTGTGAACTTCATGAATTTGACGGATAACCTCGGTGGGCCATTCCTCACCAATGGCAAAACCTTGTATTGTTATATTGTATGAATCCAAAGTTTCATGGTATATGTATGCACGTCCCGTCGAAAACCTCCGTAAACATTAAGCAGGAGATTTTCAGGTATAACGTCAAGCAGTTCGTGAACGACTGGGTACCCGGTGAGAGAAGGAGAAGCATATAGCGAATTAGCTTAGCGACTAGACGTAAATAGAAGGTGTAAGTAAAAGCAAGGAACGACCGAGATCCAGGTAATGGTAAAGGAAAGGATGGTGTCTAGCCACACCGACATGTGAGGCATCGTAAGAAAGCGTTGCCCTGGGGCTGCTCGTCCTGATACCCGCCTCCGTTCGCGACGCCGATGTCTCCTCCTACTGCACGGACATTGCTCACGGCAGGAGGCGCTGCGGCAACCATGGGAGAAGTTCGACCGTACGGCTGTTGATGCGCCTGCTGTTGCTGGGCCGTGCTGTACTCGTCGGTGCCTTCGCCGGCGCCATACTCGTAGTTGCCGCCTTGCGCGTTGGCGTACGGGTGCTGCGTGTCAATGGCGGTGCTCGTTCGGCGCTGGGTCGAGCCGGGAGGAGGGACGTTGACGTGCGCCGCGGCTGATATGGGCGTGAGCTGGCCAGAGGCGTTGCCGCCGCCGCCTGGGGTGAGCGCTGCGGGTATCTTCCGTTGCTTTGAGGAACCATGACGAACGAGAGCAGGAGAGGGAGGTACCACATTGCCTGCCTGGGACACCCGGCGACGGTCTGAGTCGCGCCTTCGGTCTGCTGCTGCCGGGCTGAGGCCTGCGTTCTGCAATTGCGCAGAAACCTGCGAGGATTGACCCCCCTATAGACAGTTTCAGTAAATGATTATTATGCGCATCTCAAATCAACGTTACCATGGAAGCTTCCCAGCCTTTGCCACCGTTGAGCAAATTCCAATCATAGACACCATCTTCAACGTCGCCGTTACTCTTGAGCACTTTCGCGAACAACTCGCGCAAGAAGTCGTAGTCAGGAGTCTCCTCGAAGCCAAGCTTGCGAACATAGTTGAGATAAATGCCAAACTCCTCTGCGTGTGAGTGTTTAGCCGAGATTCCGCTCTCCGAGGCAGAACGTACCTGGGTATCCTTCGCATAGTTCCTTGATGGGTGTTGTTTGCTTCTTCTCGCCAATCTTTTCGTACTTTTGCTTGTTGGTAGCGGCCTTGAGACCCTGCCATGGTAAGCTCCCCCGAAGGAAGTACATGAAGACGTGGCCGAGCGACTCCAAGTCATCACGGCGGGATTGTTCTGTATGCACACAAGCGGGTAAGGTCGGTGCATGAAGTTGCAGATGCGGACAAACCTCGGCCAAGATGAGTGTTGATGCTCATGTACCGAGCAGTCCCGCTGAGACTTTTCCGCTCGCGATAAGGGATATGTTGCTTGGTCTTGGGATCACGGTACTGTTTTGCCATACCGAAGTCCACCACGTGGATGACTACAGCAAATATGTCAGGCATGACGATGGGCACGACATCGAACTTCGCTCACTGTTCGCTCCCTTCGTACCCGGACGCCCAATGAGGAAGTTGTCGGGTTTGATGTCGCGGTAGATGAGGTTCTTCTCGTGGATGGTTCGTACACGCGTGATCTGTAGGGCACGCACGTCGATGAACTCGCGTGCTACGCGCGTGAACGGCGGCTTACCATCTGACGAGCAGCCATACACACTGTCTTTACAGAGAACTTGCGTCCACACATGTCGAAGAGATCCTCCAAGCTTGGCCCGAGCAAATCTATCACGAGAATGTTGTGCAGACCCTCTTGACCAAAGTGGTAAATCTGGGGTATGCCGGCTGGGATGGGAATCTTGTGAACCAGTTGATGGATACATAGCAGCTGCACGCACGACATCCCGCGAGTATGCGATACGAACGACATTCGTCCCGAAGTTGGGGCGCCTCGGCTTTCCGTGGTTCCTGACGTCAGTGGTCAACGCCCCTCCAGGCGTCTATGGGCAGAACGAGGAGCTCACAAACTTGATAGCCACGGTCTGCGAGTTCAAGAGATTCGTGCCTGGAGAAAGAGTTGAACAAGAGAGCCAACGGACGTAGAGCAGATAGGATGCACCCTCGAAGATGACACCGAAACTGCCCTCGCCTATCTTGCGACCTACGCGGTAATGGTTACCGACGATGGACGTGGAGGAGGTAGAGCCATGGGTCGCGGCCATAGATGCCTGTCGGGTGCGACGTCCTGGAGGAGGAGGGTGGTGGTGGGCGAGTCCCAAGGCCGCCCAGCGGGAGGATAGACACAACAGAAGCGACCCGGCAAATGCCGCCACCGGCTGCACATGTCACACTCCCATCAATTCACCCTCCGCCACACCGCGACTGCGACCTTATGCAGGCAAGCAAGGTTCAAACGTTCAACTACCGTCCTTCAACATGCTGATCTTGTCGTATTTTTCTCCTTACTACACAGATAATGTTATCGCGAGTTGTTTCGCCGTTCAAATGCGCCCAACGTCAGCGGCCAATTGCGTAATGATCCCACTTGACCGATCGACATAACCACCAATACTTGGTCACGGCGCCCGGGAAAGTAGACGAGTTCCTACCAGTCTTTCCAGCCCGGTACCAGGAGGTGCACCCCGTCCACGCAGAATGATTCATGCGTTTCTCAAGCCACGCGTTGTATTCTTCAAACGGTTTATCCTTGACTTCGATTTCCTTGATTCTACCGCCCAACATGGGCCGGAGTAGTTGCGCGATATAGGCGATCTGCACTTCAGCAGTGAATACGACGCTCGCATGTCCTGTCACGGTGTTGGGGCCATCGAAGAGGAAGAAGTTGGGGTAGCCAGGCGCCGCGATGCCTACAGTCACTGATCAGACAACTGCTCGCGCTCTGCACGGATAACCGTCGAGCTCACCCAAGTATGCTATCGGCCCGCCTCTACTGCTGAACCATTCTTTAAGATTCACGCTGCCTCTTCCATGAACTTGGGTTCCTAAGAAGGACTGCCGGCATCAAACGTTAAAGGCAGGCGTGAGGAACATAAACTGCTTAGACATCACCATATCATACCCCGTGGCCAATATGATATGGTCAACAGGCAGCGAGCTTCCAGATTTGAGTTTGATCGCCGCTGGCTCGATACAGTCGACATCATCCTGGACGAGGGTCACGTTGGGTCGCTTCAGCGAATCCAAATATCCTGGATCGAGGATGAGGCGCCGACAGCCCGGAGCTAGGCACTTCGTTAGCGTCGGTGCCTAAATGTTACTCAGAAACTTACAAAAATCCGGGATTAACTCATCGGCCAATGCAGGGGGAGCAGTGCCTTTGATGTATTGAGTCAACCGCTGAGAGTAATATAACGTTCAGCCGATAACTTAAAGAAGCGATGTAACAAGAGACATACCGCTATAGTTGCCTTGATGAATCTAGAGTTATCTGCATTGAAAAGGAGGTGGCCCCAGAAGTCCATCTATCAGATACTATATTCGGTCAAGTTCGTTTTGAGGGGGAGCTCGTGCTGCCTACTCTGGTCATGATCCAGTTCCTATATATCCTCGCTGCGAATGGCACATAGGCAAATATCCATTTCGCCCACTGAGGATACCGATATTGTAGCTACGAGCGGAGTTGGCACTCAAAGTAGTATGAATGTCAGTATACACGCACCCTAGGCACATACCACTGTCGTGTCCTTGCAATATTGAACACCTCAGTGGTGAGATCTTCGCTAATTTTCGGTACAAATTGTGCCCTGCGTGAGAAGATCCATGTTAGGTAGCTAATAGATTGAAGGTCCAGAAAGCCATCTCTCGACCCACGCAGAACAGCCATTTCCGATAACCGCCACCCGCTTCCCTTTCAGGGGGACATCGTGTCTCCATTCTGCCGAATGCCATACTTCTCCTCGAAACGTGCTTAGGCCCGTTATGTCGGGAATGGCTGGCGTCGACAGGATGCCTGTAGCCCAAATGAGGATCTCCGCCTGCTCTTGCCTTTGCTCCTTCGTATGAACGTCCTGCAAAGTCAAAGTCCATACTTGGGCGGACTCCGACCACGCAGCATGTGATACATCCGTATTGAAGGAGGTGTGTTGTTCGAGGTTGTATTTGCGGAAGAGGCCTTGCCAGTAGGAACGTAATTCATCCTGTGCGACATAGTAGCTTGACCCTTTTGACCCATATGAATGATACTGCTTGACACGTTTCATCACTCCCACGTACAATATGGATTAAGCTCCGTGGATAGGCTGTACCAGTGACCGGGAACATCGGATCCGCATCCCTATCGTGGGGATAAGCATCGTTCATGCCCCGTATCGCAAGCAACGCACGGGGTATGTCGTTAACTGAATGCAAGAAATAAGCTATGAATCTCCCATTAAGCAGAGATTGGCTTACGTTCCATGTGCCTCCCACGTTTGGCGCGCGTTCGTAGATCTGGCCAGACGATGAGCGTACAGAGCGGAATAGTGCATTATGTATGGCTATTGCAAACCGAGAAGTTGTCGTATCGCAGTTTCTTTCGCAATGAGATAGCCATGGATATGCCGGCCAAACTGAGATAACGAGTACTCGCATGAGACCAACGTCATGCAATGCGGAACCAGAGCTCACACTTACCCTGCACCGACAATCGCTACCCTGGGTCTCGCCGAGTCCAGTAGGGGCTGGGATTCGGATGCGGACTCGTTCATTGTCCACCGTTAATCATCCACCGGAAACCACCGGTCAAGGGCAGGGACGAAAGAGACCGCGTGGGCATTCTTGTATGTGTACGAGGGAAGCTCTTATACGTCGGCGACTCGGTACACGGAGCTATGCACTCAGAATCAAATGAAACCGAGTCGGTCGCGGCAGTCTAACCGCTTTACCGCAAGTAAGCGTGCGAAACCCGCTGTCACAAGACCATCACGCAGCATCGCCACGAGCTGGTTACTCACGCTCGCCTTGATCGGGCGGCGACATTTCGACCGGCAATCCAGCTCTGTGTGTTCCCTCCGCTGGCGCCTTTCCACCACGATCTCTGTTTATCTTCCCGTCCATCTCCTCGGACGCCCGACAGGATGAAGCTCAGGGCCTTCAGTCTGCTCCTCTTGGCCGCCCTCCAGCCTGCCACGTCCGCTAGCGCCGCGAACCCGGTACGGCGAGACTACGCCAGCCACGAATACTATGTCATGCAACACGACCCCAGGGCCCCCGGAAGCGCATCGCTGGACGAGTGCGCCAAGGCTTTGGGCGTGGAGCTGGTTGACCGGGCGGGGGAGCTAAAGGATCATTGGCTGGTGCGGGCGCCCAAGGCCGAGGCGATGTCACGGAGAACGACGAGCGGGAGCGGAGTAGCGAGGGACGCGGTAGAAGAGAGGTGGGAGAGGCTACGGAGACGGGCGGCGAGCAGGAGGACCTCGATCTTTTCCACCCGCGCCGCGGACATGCAGCGGGCGAAGCGGGTCGCGAGCGCCATCCCGTATCTTGAGAAACAGGTGCCTCGGCAACGCGTAAAGCGGGACGACTCCCTCATCGCTCGTGCACCACCACCCATCATCGAGGAGGTCGGAGCCGGTGAAGGAGACGGATACAACGCGTCATCGGCGCATTCGGTTGCGCTACACTTCGGTTTCGCAGACCCTGAGTTCCAGAAGCAGTGGCATCTAGTGAACGACGAGTTTCCGGAGCATGCTATGAACGCAACGGGCATCTGGGAGATGGGAATCACGGGTGAGGGCATCATCAGTGCGCTAGTCGATGATGGATTGGACTATAACAGCGACGATTTGGCGGGCAACTTCGTACGCAGTCGTTTTTCTCTCCGTAAATCGGACCGTGTCTTAATGACTAGTGTCGGATCTTAGGATGCTCTTGGCTCGTATGACTTCAACGATCACGTCGACCTACCAACGCCCGTACTCTTTGACGATCACCACGGCACTCGCTGTGCAGGTCAAATCGCCGCCGTGAAGAACAACGTCTGTGGTGTCGGCGTTGCCTATGGATCTAAGGTCGCTGGTCTACGGATATTGTCGGGACCAATCTCAGGCAATATATAACTCCTTTTAGCATCAATATCGGCATACTGACGGCCTTGCTCAGATATCGACGAAGCCGCCTCGTTGAACTACGCATTCCAGAACACCTCCATCTATTCCTGTTCTTGGGGCCCTGCCGACGATGGTCGCTCGATGGAAGCACCTGGATACCTCGTTGAGAAGGCCGTCGTCAATGGCATCAACAATGGTCGAGGCGGGAAAGGCTCTATCTTCGTCTTTGCTGCCGGAAACGGCGCTGGCTCGGGTGACCAGTGCAACTTCGACGGGTATACGAACAGCATCTACAGCATCACCGTTGCAGCTATCGATTATAAGGGTCTGCATCCGTACTATTCCGAGAGCTGCGCGGCAAACATGGTGGTCGCATACACGTCCGGGTCAGGAAATCACATTGTGAGTGCATCTCAATATGTCGCGAGTCGGACAAGACTAACGTCCGGCAGGTGACTACGGACGTCGGTAAGAACAAATGCGCCAAGAACCATGGTGGTACCTCTGCTGCGGCGCCTAACGCCGTTGGGGTCTTCGCCCTCGCACTGTCAGTTCGCCCAGACCTTACGTGGCGTGACATGCAGCACCTTGCCATGCGTACAGCGATCAAGGTCAATGACGAAGATCCCGACTGGGAGACTACTGCCGCCGGACGCCCATACTCATACAAATACGGCTACGGCAAGCTCGACGCCTTCCACTATGTCACGGCCGCGCAGTCCTGGAAGCTCGTCAAGCCTCAGGCGTGGATGGAGCTACCCGCGATTCAGATTAATAACGGCACGATGAACCTCCTCGACGAGATGAGCGGCGGCGAGGTGATTGGGCCTGATGGTGTGGAGAGCAAGATGGTCGTGACGAAGGAGATGATGGAGCAGCATAACCTCGAGACACTGGAGCATGTGACGGTGCGGGTGTGGATTCAGCACGACCGGCGGGGAGACGTCGAAGTCGAGCTGACGAGCCCCAACGGGATCAAAAGTATTTTGGCCGGGAAGCGAAATGGAGATGCCGCGAAGACAGGGTTCCCCGGTTGGCGCTTCATGACGCTCAAGCACTGGTGAGTGTGATCATTGCGATGTGCCTTTCCTGTGCTCATGGTTTGGGTTAGGGATGAGGATCCAGTCGGCGAGTGGACGATCCGTGTCTCGGATCAGCAACAGGAGGGTCGTACCGGCTCCTTCCTCGGCTGGAGCATGTCCCTATGGGGGGCCACCATCGATCCGTCCAAGGTCAAGCAGTATGAAGTCCCGGTGGTGCAGAACGTCCTTCCGCCCTTAGAGACCGAGGAGGCGGACCATCCAGTAATCTCCTCTTCCACTGCCGCGGCTGCTACCTCGACAAAGACACGACCGAAGCCGACCGCTCACCTTCCGGGTGACCACGGTGATGCCGAGGGTGACGCTAGTACACCCGCTTTCACCAGCGGCGTGGAAGACGCCGTTGAAGCCACTGCATCGCCCACCATGACCCCAACGCCCGATGAAGGCTGGTTCTCGGACATGTCCAGCTTGGTGTCTGACCAGAAGTGGTTCGTTGGAGCGGCAGCCCTCGTGCTCGTCTTTGCCATAGCTGTCGGCATCTTCTTCTGGCGACGCCGCGTAGCGCAGAGGCGCCTGGCTCAGTACAGCAGCGTCGCTGGTGATGACCTTGCCATGAGCTCCGTGGGTCGTGGCGGGCGTTCCAACATCAGCGGAGCCCGCAACACCAAGGAGCTTTACGACGCGTTCGGCGAAGTTTCAGATGACGAGGATGCGGATGAAGAGACAGGCTTGCGTGGCGGCCGACCGCACGATCGCTCGCCTGCAGGCCTCGGTTTCCATTCTGGCTTCCTCGACGACGACGAACCAGCGTCCGCGCCCATGTATCGAGACAACCCAAGCGACATAGATCGCGTGCGAGAGCGGGTGGATAGTCCTGCCAGCGGGAGCGGGGTGGGGAGTGCGGACGGCAGCTGGGAGCACGCATCACAGGTTCGGTAGTACCATTGTTATTATGGACATGTAACGCAACATAATATATTATGCATTATTCGGGTTGGGTATCACTACACAGAATGGGTATCTATACGAGAGCGGCGACATCGTACCGTGCCGCGGCCTCAGGAGTCAGAGTAATTTATCAGGGTAAAAGCAACTTCAGTCGAGTCGCATGGCCAGCTGGCGATGACCATATTGAACCACGGAGTTTGGTTGCCAAGTGGATGACCAAGTTCTGCTTGCTGTCGAACGCGCATGCAGTTACCCAAAAGGCGGCACAGGGAGGTTGACAGCCGTTCTGACAAGTCATCGTGGCTTTGGCTATGTGCACCAATGAAGGCAGTCTGAAGGGGTAGATGTTGGTCATAGCACAACATGGCACAATTATCTGCATGGGCCTACCGCTTCCGTGACAGCCACAGTCATAGTCAATCCAGTTTCGTCTTCCAGCTCCAGGTAACCATTGCATCGGTGGTCTACGGCGAGGTCATCCAGGCCCGTAGATTCGTAACACGCGAAACAGCGTTGCATACACGGTTGCAAGCTGATGGGTGTCAGTCTGCTGACAAACGGTTTGAGGGATTAACTTACTACTCGTTGCAACGGCTGCAGCGGCGGACAATCCATTCTTGCAACCTTCTTGGCCCAAATTTGATTATGTGTGCGCGAAGCGTGAACTTTTGAAGGCGGGGCTCGCAATTTTGGATGGCATCAACGGCGCTCATTGGATTGTGACCGCTTTCCTGGGGGGGTATAACCCCTGTGAAATCTTCGACAGACGCTTCATCGGTTTCCATCTTAACTTCGGGCGTCTGTACGATGGTTTCTTGCTTGAACGGTGTCGCGAACGTGGTAGTGATCGTTTCCTGTTTCGACGTCCATTCGCTCTTACGCCTATACTTGGCTCAAACCGGCGCATCAGGTCATGAAGCGAGCAATCTCACCTGAGCAGTTCTTTGAAATGAGGGTTAGACCCTTTCTCATTGATTTTGACGATAAGGCGGCCGGATCCTCCCAGCTTACAGATGAGCTGGTTGTCTTTGACTCGAGTCATATGCAGCCGCACACTCCTTAGCTCGTAATAACCGAGTTGCTTGACTCTATCCGCTTGATCGCCTTCGAGAACTATCCGGAGGATCCTGCCCTCCAGACCTTCGGACCACGGTTGTCCTACTAGACCTCGTGATGCATCCAGCATGTATGGGTTTCTTGTGTAATCGGTACCGTATATGACGGTTTCCTCTTCATGAGCTATATGGAGAATCTATGAAAGGGTCAGCTGAGGAAGTTCAGGGAAGGAGATCCTCACTTCGAGCGTCAAGTTACAAAACTTTTCCTCGATAACGTCCTGTAGTAGTAGATGGGGATTACTGTCATAAGGCTGGTGAAGTGCCAGTTTCTCTTTTCGTCTGGATATTGATCAGCTTCGAGTTTGTCGTCGGGTGTATGCGGATAACCCACTTCAGCAGAGCGGAGAGATGCTGGTCGTTGCTGTCCTTCTTTTCATCGAGAAGGCGGGCCTTCTTTCCCTCCACAAACTTCGCCTCGACGTAACCTGAGTACGTACTCTTCTCCATCATCCTTACGTTGTCCATTCTCCAGAACTCTCCAGGATGCATCTCGTTCGCCAGTTTTGCGGCCTCATCCCACATCTCTACGCGTATTATTTTGTGGAACATTTTGGAATTACCTTCCTTGCAAGGATCCTCTTCCAGCCCTTCTCGCTCGGTGTAATCTGTCGCGTAGATCACCTGCGGGTTTGCAGTGTCTTCGCGGGTTCTATCCCTGGCTACTATCTGCAAGGGAGGAATATCAGAGCTTTGCAGCTATCAACGGCAGATTTCTGTGCACCTCCAGAGTACATGTGAAATAACCCGAAGCTTCGCTGATGAGACAATGCTGCCGTCTGGATTTCGCGGCTCTCTGAACAATCTGATGCTCGACCCCGGAATCAGGTAGTGATTCTCCTGGTCGCCGAGTGGAATTCCACCAGCTGGCAAGCTGCTGGAGGTACTCAGAAACCCCTGATTGAGCCGGTTCGATAATTACGCCATGTTCACCAGGGCCGCGGCGCATCTGCTTGGTGACGGGGTTATAGACTGCCCATCTGAATGTCTTGTAACCGACAAGGTTGATGCCTGACGCGCCGTTCTTGCTATACGTTCGCACCTGGAGGTCTGGGTGATGACAATGCGTATGCGGAGAAAGTACAGACGCACCGACCTTCATGCAGTGCAGAACTACGATATTGCCGGCAACAATTTGGGGCAACTGCTCTTTTGCTGGTTTGAAGAGGATGGCTGTCCATTCCGCTCCGCCAGCTTCGGTGCCTAGGGATGGATCTACAAGCCTGATGGAAAGCCTGAAATCTGAATAAGACGGCAGCCTCAGCAGATGCATCGACAATCATGGTTCAATCTCCAGTACCTTGCGCTTGGACTTTTGGTTCATAGATGTCGCCTCCGGACGTCACTACGCATATGATATCGACCTCCCCATTTTTCGCCAACTCGGATAGTCTACTATAAGGGTATGGCTATTCAAATTCGAGCTGAAGATGAGTGCTTCCCGCGCGTATACTAAAGTAGGAGGGTACTGACTGGTTTGGGAAAGGATGGCGAAGATTGAAGCTCAGGCTGCAGTTGAATGTTTTCGGCAGACGGTGTATATCCAAGAAGAACTCGTTGAGGCTGGGCTTCAGGCCCTTCAGGGAGCGCGACATTGCATGGGATGCGATCATCAGTAACTGGGCCCGTATGAGCAACGGCGCTCGCCAGTTGTGCGGTAGGAGGTACCGGATCCGGGACAGCAGCGACCGTCTCTGAAGGAGGCGGGTTGCACCCGGATGTAGGTTTGGCGAGCCGTTGTGTGCGAACATTCGCAGCCATTTCGTCTCGCAGTCGCTTCTCGTTTTGCTTTTTCGCTTTCCTCCTCCGGACTTTTTTGGATTGTCCTGCGTGAGGGTCGGCGATGACTGCATTGGTATTCGGCGCCGTATTCCCTGTATCTCTTATGGAGGCGATGTCGGTTACAGGCGAGGTGGAAACGGGTTCGGGTCGTCGACTACGCTGTGATGCATGAGCGGGAAGTGTCTCAACGGGTCGTTCCTGATTCACTGTAGAAAGGCCGGCGGTCTCAGCTTGGTTCAAGGGGGGCCGTTTGGCCGCCGTCTCAGGAGCTTGCGGACGCGCCGAATGCGTGGAACAGGAAGCTTCGGGTACGGACGTTTGCCGGATCATCCGTGGTTCGGGTATGCGCACAGGAAGCAAGGATACAGCAGTTGTAGGGGCAGCCGTTTGTTCAGAAATTGGTTTTGGAGCATGGTTGATGATTGGTTTGGCGTCGTTAGGCTCTGCCTGAGCAGGCGGCATGGGAGTTGAATACCAGTCCTCTTCCGCGGGAACAGAGTGATTTCTATTATCTTGAGTAGGAATTGCTTCAGGAGCTGTAATGCAGGTCAGGGCTACCAGCCGCCTAAATTGTGTAGGACTCGCCTGCGTCTACGTGTATAAGGCCGTCGGGATCAAATGCTTTGCCCTTCTTTCTCTCCACGAATTTCAGCGAGCAAGAATTGGTGTACAAGAGAGTCAAGCTGCTAATGTATGACGTGGGGTGAGTGGATGTAGCGCCGCAAAGACTGAGCAAAAGCCGCTCCCCCACTGTGAGAGGGAGGACACCAATTTGTAGGAGAGAATGGGAGAGGAGGGGATCCATCTTGATCTGTAGCCTTTTTCCCTCCTGTTCTGCCACAAATAGATAGCGTTTTCCTGGTTGGAACGGCCAAACCATATGTACTGAAAGGTCGAGGTATCCGGCTGTGTATACGTCCCCAGGAGCGAGTGTGGAAAGGTTGCGTTTGTCGATAGGCAGGAACTCATGTTGGACCTTAGGCTTTTTGCTTGACGTCCCGGAGGCTTCATCATTTCCCGGGGAGCGCTTCATTTTCGAATGGATCGCGATTGCTGGATACTGGAGGGACGGTCGTGACTCTGAGCTCGCGCCGCGCGGAGATGATGACGCTCACGCGACGCGTTCAACATGTGACCGCGTCTCCCACGGGCGACGGGCCACGCCTGCCTTTCTCTCTCGGCTAGCAGTCATGGCGCAACTATACCAAATCGCAGGGCCGCGAGCTCACTTCTGGTAGAATCGGACACGTCATGTTGTCTTTCTCCTGACGCCGAAGACAGGAAGTTTCGACCAGATGTGAAAACGGCGGCCGACAAACTTTTGGGATTAGAACAGAAAACAGGCGGTATACAATTAACTCTAGGTACCCTGGTCCACCGTCCATGATCCAGAAAGCACGAGAATTGACGCAGATTTCAGGCTTGGAGTCCTCTGGTGCTGCTTCCTTGTTGATCAGAGATACTCAGTGCATGGCTCTCGGTCTTCGTCTCCCTTCGAGTCCACGCCCCTTCTCACCACGCAACTTTGCCGCTCTATCTCCAATCTATTTTCTAGATCAGCAGTCGCTAATCAGGTTCTTGGAAAAAATCACTGCCAAGAATTTCAATAAGAGTGCAAGACTAACACAAAGTGACACCTCCAGAGCACGTTTTGAGATTTCCAGGTAACGACTACTGCCGTGTCCTCGGACAGGCAGGCGCTGATAAGCAGCCTGACCATAGGACCTTCCTACTGCACCTGGACAATTCAGTCTCCGGCAAAGATTTCGCTCTGCGTTTGGTCAATCTGGACAAGTTGCGCGTGGTGCCGCTTGCTGTGAACTTGGCCAGTATAGACCCCCGTAGCGGCTCCGAGCGGGAACGTGATCCAATAATCCTCGATGTCGGAGTCGGCGAGGCCAGATGCTGCGGAGAATACTTTCGGATGGTATCACGCTTCCATCTCAAGATCAAAGAAAAGCTCATCGTTGAGCCGAGAACGAGGAAGGTACGACACAAGTCTCTCCTCTGCTTGTTGTGCTCGCTCATGAGGGTTGAAGCCGTTCGAGCATGGGCACTCGGAAGAGCTCGAGCAGGTAGCGGCAGGCGAACGTCTACGTGAGCTCTTGGCCGACGGTGACCCGCTGGTCCTTCTGGTATACAATAGAAGCAGAACATTGAGCATCCTCCGGGCGCTCGGGATCGATCACTTTGATGGCAAGGTTTACAATATGGAGGACTTGTACTCGCCGGAATCCGAGCGCTCTACCTTTGCCCCTCGCAAGCCAAGATCGCGCTCTCCGCAGCGACGAGCTTCCGCGCACTACGCCGATCAATTGTCTTTGGACAGGAAGCGTGATTACGATGACAGGCAAATGGGCCGTAAGGATTTTGCTGATGACCGTGGCCGAACTGCACCTCCCAAGGACGCTGCTGATGCGCGTCCGATCAGCCGACAGGTATACATCCTGGATATTCAGGAAATGTATAACACCATGCTGTCGAGCAGCGACATTCACTCTTTGTCACAAGTCGCACTCGAACTTGGCGTTATCGACACTGATCCAGGCGGAATCTGCGCCGGGAACGAGGTTCAGTAAGGCTCTTTTTCTTGTCTGCGATATGTGACAATGCTTATTCCCAGCTAGGTGGCTGCTGGATATGTGGATATCGATGTCCAAAGGGGGATCCATTCTTCAGCAGCGTGAGGCAAGGGAGAGTGAGCGCCTGCAGAAGCAATGGCAGACACAACAGGCGAAAGCGGAGGCATCAACGCCTACTCCCATCAAGCAGGAGCAGCCGATCTCCGGAGAAGACAGTGATGAAGACCTTGTAAGCGATCCGAACGATGCTCTTGTTGAAGCAGCAGGCGGGACGACAAACATCACATTGGGCAAAGGAAGGAATCCCTACGACGAGAACGATGACGAGAACGATGATTCTGAAACCGAGGATTACGTCCCATACATCCAAGCGAGGGCTGCAAGATGATGCTCTTCTTTCTAGATGTGGTTTGTTGTATGACATATGAAACAGTTGTACTTGCTATGATACATTGTCTCGTTATCCTTCCTCTCCCCGGCGTCGCCGTAAATCCTGACGGGGATTCTTTCAGCGGAGTAGGGACTCTTCAAAGAACGTCCATAGAGCCATCGGGTTTTTGAAATCGTGGTGGACCACGCTTACTAACCACCGTTCATCACGAACCGATTCAAGGAGCTTTCGTTCTGCCGATCCGGGTGGATAAAACGATGCCCACTCTGACCATATAGAGAACGCTTCCTCCTGCAGGCGTGCGAGGTGAGCATAGAATATAGTTAGACGACAGAACCATCGGATAGGTGTACGGACCTTCCAAGACAGGAACGATTCGCGTTCAATGATAGTTGATTGCGCAATTTCCTGCCCGGGGAAGATACCCCATGTAACTGCATTCCGACCATCATCTGGAACGTTCGTACGACACTCTCCCTGAAACGGATACTTTGAATATAGAATAAGGCGGAGCCTATAGCATAGGCCTGACCTTCTGGTCAGCAGCAAAATAGCTGATCCATCCTCCGCCCTCCTTCTCGATAGCCTTCTCGATTTTGGCCACATCCTCCCGGTTCGCGAAGAATTCGACGAAGCACTTCTGGAAGACGTATCCGTCGCGCGGCCCCCATCCAACAACTTCGTCTTCAGAAGGCGCGCCATCGACTGCCGGCTGTGAACCGACCGTCCACCAGCCACGTTTGTTCAGCCGCTGGAGATGGGTGATAATCATACGAGTCTCCGACGACAAGGGACCTTGGGTAAATGGTGTTGTCAATATCTCAGAGTTATCGAGATACCGTACGAAGAGCGAGGTCAGGTCGTCCAACGTTTTGGGGTTTCCCCAAGCGTCAGTCGCTTCTGGTCGCTCGAAGGACGTCAAATCGTCTGAAGGAATATGAACAAAATAGATAAGCACCGTTACGACTGAGCCGCCCCATTGATCCTGATTCCCGAATGCAGGACTCTTGAAGTCTCCGAATCGTCCGTTAGGGAACTCGTCCCAAGTGGTCGCACTATTGATTTCGCCGCTTCCAAGCTCGCGGTCGGCCGCAGGCGCTGAAGATAACCCACTCGTTACTGAGTGCGCAGCGGTGATAGGGGTCACTAGGAGTTCAGAGTCTACGGAGTTCGTGTGTACCGCATCACCGGGAGTGTCCTGTCCGGAGCTTGTCAGTGGGGTAATCGGAAGATGATGGGAGATCAGCGTACGGCGATGAGCTTGTTCTTGGTCCGAGGGGTGTCACGAGGGTTTGTCCACCCAAGCGATTCCAGGACCCGTTGCACACTCTTCTCCAGGTTTAGGGTACAGAAGTGAACACCAGGGACTTTGCCACTACCGACAAGTTTACGGATCATATCCGTGGCCAATCTGATGCCGAATTCTTTGACTTGTTGGTCGTCGTGCTGATCCACTAGTGAACATCGTGATGCTTGGTGAATACTCGCTAGCTTACCTTGACAGCTTCAAGCTCTGAATGCAGCGAGGCGGGTATCTTGCTGCCGCATAATTTCGTCAAACGAAGGAACGAAGAGTAGGTTTGTAACGGCATGATGCCAGGGATCACAGGAACGTTGATGCCTGTGGCATTTGCTCAGACACATGTAAATCTTTTCCGACAGTTATGGCAAACCTCTGTCTCGAACTTTGCCCAGCCATCGTAGGAAGTTGTCTACGTCGTAAAACAGTTGCGTGACGATATAATCCGCGCCAGCGTCGACCTTATCTTTCAGCTTATCAATCTCAGCATCTTCATCCATCTCACGATCGGGGTGGCCGTCAGGATATGCTGGGAGCGAAATGAATATTCATTTGGGGTACATAGATGGACAGAAAATGGACCTGCCACGCCGATGCAGAACGCGGATGAGAATTCAGGGGAAGAGCGAATGTACGACACAAGGTCAATGCCATGGGCGAACCGAGGGTCTGTTGGTATCCAATATTCCTGACCTCTCGGTGGATCTAGAGGCTTGTTAGGCTATATGATAGCGAATGGAATGGGGATGATCTACCTCCGCGCAGGGCTAGGATATTTTGGATACCGCGTTCCTTCGCAGCCTGGTCATTCGATACTTATGGGTCTCTTGTCGTAAGGAAGGAAAGGAGTGACACACTCACCCTCAGCGCATCGTCCACAGTACCCTTCTCCATGTTCGTACAAGTCAGGTGCAGAACAGTGTCCACGCCATAGTCCTGTTGGGTCAGGCCAGCGAGTTCGAGACTGCGATCCTTCGTGGTACCACTTGCACCCCAAGTAATGCTTATCGCCAAAGGATTGAGCTTAGAAAGGCGAGATATCCGCGACAAGAGGTTTTCAAAGCCTTGATTTGTCTTCGGCGGGAAAAACTCGAAGGTGAAGAACGGCCAATCCTGGTGAGCCGCAATCTTGTCAGCTAGTTTCATGGTCGATATATCCCGGCCTCAAGATGTTATCTGCACAAGTTATGAAAGCCTCCAGGCAACAGACGCGAGTTTGGCTATGAAGGTTGGCTCCGATCTCAGATGAGAGGAGGGAGACAAAGCAGTTAGTTGTGAAGGCCGTCGGACCGAAGTCGGTTCACACCACGATGTCCCTCCGAAGCTCTTCCCTCCGTCGACCATGCCCGCCAGCAGGTCAAAACATGCTCCAGGGTCGAGCGTCACCACGGCTTGGCTGAATCTGGTGCTGCTCAGCACGGTTTTGATTCTTAGCCTTGTCCAACCTTCATACGGGCGGTCGACGCTCGGAGAACGTGCACTTACTCAACTCTCGGCGTCCGACATCTCATCATTGGTTTCATCCCCGGATCCAGCAAAAAACGTCGATATCTCGAATTCCAAATCTCACCTGTCGAAGATATTAATCCCCCGGCCTCGTATGTATTCACGTCGGCGAGCCAGGAGCGCAACCTTGAACTTCGTTCGCAGCGGACACGGCGAACAACACTATTGTCAAAGACTATATTGTCAAGACGCTGAGGAAACTCAAATGGGACGTGGAAGAAGACTCATTCAATGACACTACTCCTTACGGAGTAAAGCGATTTACGAATATCATCGCGACCAAGGATCCCTCGGCACCCCGACGTGTTATACTCGCAGCGCATTTCGATAGCAAATTCTTTCCCACTTCTCCACAGAACCAGGTACGCGACTCTTCCAATGCTCACGTCCAGTATGTGCTCATCCGCACCGAGTTCGTGGGTGCAACAGATTCGGCAGCGCCATGCGCGGTGCGTTGATGCGACACAATGTCATTTGGATCTAGCTGACGTTGCACAGATGATGCTCGATCTTGCAGAATCGCTCAATTCACTCCTGGACCATCGTGCAAAGCAGCTAGAAGACGGCCTTGCCGACAATGACGACATGGCCGAGACTACATTGCAGCTTGTCTTTTTCGACGGCGAGGAAGCGTTCAAGGAATGGACAAAGACGGACTCCGTTTACGGTGCGAGGTATAAGCTATGCCTGTTCCTCTTACCGCCTGATATGGAGGCTACGTAAGACATCTTGCCGCCAAATGGGCCAGCACGTATATCAATCCCAACACGAAACGAAGGTTGCTCTCATCGGTGGCTACGGAAATATCGACAATCGAACATCTGATCCTCCTCGACCTGCTTGGTGCACCCAACCCTGTTATCCAGTCCTTCTTCAAGGAAACAGCTTGGTTATTCGACGCTATGGCGTCTGCTGAACAGAGGCTCCGCGACAGTGACGCGTTTAAGGGGGAAGACAACTGGCACAGTTTTTTCAAGCAGCGAACTGGGAATGAATTCGGCGGGTTCATTGAAGATGATCATATCCCTTTCCTCAAAGAAGGCGTGGACGTACTACACATTATCGCAAGCCCTTTCCCGAGGGTGTGGCATACGCTCCAGGTACGTTAGACCAACCTGGCTGTGTCATGACACTCACATATGCGTTCAAGGACGATGCCTCAGCGCTCGACCTACCGACTATGCGAAGATGGAACTTGATACTGCGGGTTTTCATGTCGGAATATCTCGGGTTGAAACCAGATGCTCATGGTCGACGGTCTCGCGCGTCAGAGGATCTTGTGAGCCTCTTCCGTGCTAACTCAGGGTCCATCGAACTGACGAATGCCTAGTAGACGTCCTAACTGAATTGTATCATAGAGTAATCATACGAAGGCGGATTCAACAATCGTCTCAGGAAACGCATTCTTAGTTCCAGGCTCGGATATTGTTCAAGACTTCTGCACGAACACCTGCCAACGGGTCAAGTAGCCCACTTTGTGAAGCGCAGCCTCCCACGCAACGAGCAGCCTGGTTTCGCGCCAACCTTGTATCCCAGCCTGGGCAATCGATGCATTACGTGCGGTGCCCTTCCGCTCCAGAAGTGCCACGACGTCGTCAAGGTACTTGGCATATGAGTTGGAGATGTTTCGAATTGAGACAATGGCGAGTGGTGTCGGCCCAGATACCAGCAACTCGAGGCTGTGATGCAAGGACGTGAAGAACGGCATTGGTGCGCGTTGGGTCGTATGTTTGCGAGCAAAGAACGGCAACGCAGTGAAGATAAACACATCCTCGTTAACCTTGAATCTTGAGCTGCAGGTTGTGAAGGTGATAGGCACCGGACTGTCACGACTGAGCGACATTCGCGAGGTGGATATTCCGACTTCGAAGGTCGGCGCGATGCTTGCGATAGAGGGGCATTGTTCCCAGTTTCCGTTGCTGCGTTGAGATGGCGTCACTGGAAGAGATCATCGTGTTCGTTACGTGGCTTATTGCTATGAAGTAAATTTAGGCGCATATACTCACTCAGCGCAGGTTTCATCTACGCTGTGTTAAATCAATCCTGAAACGAAGATGGTCTGGGTGGAATGTACGGACCCTGCTTGCAGACAAGAACCAAGCAATGGCTGCCGCTCGAGCGTCGGCATCGACTGCGAGGCTGAACCTATGGCCGTAGCAGACAATCGCATTCTGAAGAAGCACGGGTAGATCCTGAGACGGGTTTCTGAGTTGGATCCGTCCGTTGACTATGTCTTCTATGAGGGTAGAGACTGGCAGCTCCAGAAGAACATGTTCCGACTTGTCCCCCTTTCGAGCGGCGTTCAGATAGACAGTCGGCCAGATCGATCGGCAAGGAACCAGAGTTGTCTGCAGCGCATGGAGTGTATCCGTGTACCTCGCCGAGGGGGAGCGGGATTCGCGAGCCTTGCTCCACGCAAAGGCGAGAAGGACGAATACAGAGAGGGCAGTAATAGAGTATCTCAAAAGAACGCCTTCACTTTGCGTCGCAATGAGATACGAAGCCTTAACCAATTCTGAGATGGATCGATATGCATGTTGGGTGTTGCGAGCAATTAGCAGTGCAATGGGCGAGGCTTGAATCATCTTATAAGAACCAGAGGAAGTAAACTTCAGGTTGCAGCCGGGGGCTCCGCCAATGCTAACGGAAACGGCTCCCAATATAGCAATCTTGAAGCCCAATAAGGGAAAGGACACACAATCACGTGAGTCTACTTGACACGAGGCCTCACTTCACTAGGACTGCGAGCCTTTGCTTTAGTGCGATACATCCTAGGGCGGCGATAAACTCCTTAGAAACCTCTAGGTCTCGTTACACAACAGCAACAAAAAGATGGAGCTTTGTATCGAGCGTGTACCTCATACAGCGACGGTTTACGAGGTAACAAAGCTCCTGGCCGCGCAAGCCTTACACACCGAGGCGTTCATCGATCGAGACGATCCGATGTCTCGATTGATGAACTTCAAAGTCAGTGAACTTGATTGGGTATGAATCTTTCCGTCAGGTTCCTATAGTAAGCTCTAGGTTTTCTTGGAACCAGCTGGCTATGGGGTGCAGAATAAGGGCTATGGGTACCTCGTTCTGCCCACCGCCAAAGCCGCGGAGAAATTCCTGCGTTTGGCTCGTGATAATCCCATCCGGATGAATGGGAGGAAGCTCTGGTTCAGCAAATCTGGCAAGAAGCCTACTAAGGCGATCATACAGCAACTCCTCAAGGCGCCCTACGTGGACCCGGATATTGACGAAGAGCGCCAGCGCCGTACGCCATGTAACGAACTTTTCGTTCTCATAAATTGATTGATTTTATAGTGGAGACTGTGTTGGACGAGCATCTGCGAGTCGCCAGTGTGCAATTTGGCGTTTACCATCGCAAAACGCCGCAATCCAGCAGAGAGTTCTCCGTCGAATGGAACAAAGACTTCTTGTCGAATGGTCACGTTGCGTGGGTGAAACTGCACTATTCGCATAAATGTATGCGGGTACAGGTAGGTTATGTGCTTGTCCTAGTCGTACTTGTTACTATTACTAACAGGAATTAGCTCGGAAACAAGGCAGGGCAGTCGGCGCTATCCTTGTATCTCTGCTGATAAAATCCATCAGGTAACGGATGAAATCGGTCAAACTATTGTCGTTCGCTTCAACACGATCATCCGTCTTGGGTACGGCTACGACTTCGGAAATCCTTGTACGTCACCTTTCTTCGAGAATCATAGGTTCTTATCTTCTTCTGCACAGTTGTATGCTTTGAGCTCAGTACTCCAGCCCTATTGGAACAGGAAGAATTTTATCGCGCTATGACTGGTGATGATGCCCAAGACAACAGAAATTTCAGGCATCGTTTAGTGGGCTTGGACGAAGCACATAAGCGAATCGCGCCGTATGCCCATCAAGTGACCATTGAGGTGCTGTCACGTCATCATCTTACTGATATCTTGTTTGATAGCTTCGCATGGTCCTTGTTGACGAACCCGCACTCCGGACCTTCATTAACCTGGCTAAAGTAGCAGGTCTGCCTATGCCTGTTCACTGCAAACTTGAAGCATGCGAACGCGGGTTCTACACGACGGAGCGGCTTCGGCAAGTTCAAGGCGTGTTCAAACAGATGCAGTGGGCCGTTGCCTTTCAACTTGAGCTCCTCCTCCGGAATCGACTACTGACGTCGGATGAGTTGCTTTCGGACGACCTTTGGCCCAACATCCGCAGTCTATATGAAAACAATCCTCAGGCAGCCGCAGAGATTCTGCGGAGCTTTGCTGAGGCTGTTCGCAGCCGTGCATCCGGAGAAACACCCGGAGACTGTCTTCAGCGACTTTTACTGAAGCCAAGGACCGCCACTACGTGCCCCAGCGGCATGTTCTCCTGCTATCACATCACATTTTGTCCTTCACGGATGATTCTCGAGGGGCCATTCCCGACGCAAGGCAATCGGGTTATCAGGGAATACTCGGGATACGAAGAGCACTTCGTACGGGTCGACTTCCGCGAGGAAGATGGTTTGCAATACCGGTGGGACAGAGAGGTTGATTGTCGCTCCTTTCTGGCCGAGCGAGTCGGCAGGATATTGAAGGAGGGATTCGAGCTTGCTGGACGACACTTTCAATTTCTTGCTTACTCGTCTTCCGCATTGAAACAGCATGCAGTGTGGTTTGTTCATCCTTTTGAGCATCACGAAAAGGGTTCAGTGGACGCGTACATTATCCGTGATCGCCTTGGTGATTTCTCTGGGGCCATCGACAACAATAACGAGACACGGGATGCGAAAACCATCCAACTCAGAATGCAGCCCTCTAAATGTACGGGTTCTACCCAAGGTCACTAATTCGTTGTTCATTGCATTCATAGACGCTGCGCGCATGGCACAGGCATTCACTGCCACGGATCCTTCTGTCCGCATCAATGAGGACCAATGGCAAGAAATACCAGATCTAGGCAAGGAACCTCATCTGCATACTGATGGCTGCGGCACGATCTCTCGGAAGCTTGCCGACATGATATGGGCCGCGTTATGCAAGGATCGACCTTATTTCCAAGCTTGCAAGAGCTCTCCTGACTGCGTAAGGCACATCCGCACTTTTGGCTGCCACGCTCGCGCTAACATTTTCTACAGTACCAAATTCGTTTCCTGGTATGATTTTTGCATTTTTCCGTTGTCAGTGCCATTATATCCCATGTTCAGGGCTACAAAGGTATAGTCACCGTTGACGAGACGCTTGAGGGAGAGCAGATGTGCTTGCGTCCCTCGATGAACAAGTTTCGTGCCCATAAGACACCCTCCGCGGAAATCGAGATCGCCAAGCCGTTTTGGAAACCAACGCAGGTCAATCTGAACCGGTAGGGATTTTGATTCGAGACTTTTTGTTATTGATGCTGGCGTGTCTCATGTTCTGTTCTCGCCAGCGCTCTCATCATGATCCTTGAGGATAGGGGTGTCAGCTGGAAATGCTTCATGAAACTTCAAGACGAAGCAGTTCGGGACATCAATACCGCCAGCTTTTCCATAGACAACTTCGTTCGGATGCTTTCCGACAGAGGTGCTGGCCTGGGATCAAACTACCGGCTCCTATACATCATGAGGAATCTTGCCGAGCTTGGCTTTGATTTCAAGCAGCGACTCCGCGTGCAACCTCTGAGCCACCCCTTCATCCTGCGTCTGGTCGAGTTTATTCGGCATCACCTCCTCCGGTGAGTTTTCACGATTTTGCTCCACCAGCTCATGATTCCAGTTCTCTGGCAAGATTTTTCCTATTGCCCTGCCTTATCTGTTGATTCCAAGTATCATCGTCTAACTGCAACAACAGGGAGATCAAACATGGCGCAAGCATACCATTGCGAGATGCTTATCTGCTGCCTGGGGTCGCTGATGAAGGACCGGCGTACGAGGCACGGGGACACCAGAATGTGTTCAAATTGGCAGAGAATCGGATATTTGGTACGCCTGACGAATACTCGTTGACCATAACATAAGTACTGAATTTCGAATGGCCACAGCGTGTGTCCAGGGACCAGATGACGTCGAACCGAAATGGTTGAAGGGTAATTGCGTCATCTGGCGGAGTCCGGTCGTTCATCCCGGCGACAGTAAGCCATTCGCAATATTGAAGGATCCTGCATTGACTTCGTTGTGCGTAGTACAACGAGTGTATGCCATCGGAAAACCTCCCGAGGACCAGCTTTGCTTCTTCTCTCGCCTGAAGAATGTCGTGGTACTTCCATCTGTTGGTGCGCTTGCTTAAAGGTCCATAACATCGAATACCTCTAACGAGCGTCCAGGTGAACGCAGCTTGGCTAGCTGCCTAGGCGGTGGCGATCTGGATGGAGACGAGTACTGCGTCAGCATGCTTCCAACACTGCTGCCAACGGAACAGCAGCCGCCGGCTGAATATCCTCCTGTCGAAACCTTGACCCTGGATCGACCTGCTGAAATCGATGATATTTGGTGCGTACCATGAAATAAACCTGTACGCTCTCTGAGATCTCGCGCAGCGATTTCATAGTAGAATATGTCCATTCCGATGTTCTTGTAAGCAAACGTTCAAGGACATGTTGATGACAGACATTGAGCACTATATCCCATAGGGCTTGTTGTCAGACAAGCACCTAGTGATTGCCGGTACGCAAGTCTGATGGAGCAGAGACTAGATGACACTGACTGCAGTAATATCGTAGATCAATCCAAGGATGGTGTTCGTGACGAGAAATGTCTCCGTCTCGCCGAACTGTGCAGTCAGGCTGTTGATTATGCCAAGAACGGCATCGCAATCAATCTTGCGAAAGAGAAGCGGGCCATGAAACAGGTCAGTGCTAAGCACTTCTGACAAGAAATGGCTTCTGACAAGAAATTTGTTTTCTCAGCTCATCCCTTTCAAACCGGACTGGCATGTGAGTGAATGCGGTGTAATGCAGGCAGCTCACCTCTGAGTTGTGCCTTAGGCGGCAGAAATCATATCCCCTAGGTCAACCGATTACTATGAAAGCAGGTCCGCGAAGCATGTGGTGACGACGATGAAAGCGCTGACGCAGTCCTAGTCGCGCGTTAGGACATCTGTACCGCGAGATCCGGTTGACTGAGCCGGAGGAAGATTATCCTGAAGCTCATGGGGTTCACAACGCGATATCCGGTGCTCTGCGGAAAACCTTGAAACGGTTCGCGAAGACGGGTTTATGCCTGTCAGCTGAGACCGAGGCCCCGGATTGGGTAGCGCAGCTCTATGAATCCTACGTCAGTCTTGACCACCTGCTGTTTCTACCGTACTCTGATTTCGTACAAGGTCGCGGAGATGCGTTACATATGCAGCACTCATACACTCTTGACCGGTAACGGAAATCCGCTTGAAGAAGAAGAAGTGGTTGTTTCTACCATCCTCGCCAAATGCTCTCAAAAGCGCCTTCGGAAGGAGCGCGTTTTTCGCATGAAGGAACACAATCGCACGCTTGTCAATGATGTGCGTCACAAGCTATGGATTCATCCTTCGCATGCAGACATCGAGGAGCATCCGGACGCAAAGACGCAACGGCTTTACCGGTCGCTCGAAAGAGCGTGGACGGCATGGTGCTTGAGTGTCAGGAAACAGCACGAGTTTGGAGCCAACAGCTTCGGGCTTATTGCTCTCGCAATCATTTTCGATTGCAAAGAAGAGCTGGAGTGTCTGATCCTGAAGTGAGGTTGAAGCACGTAAGCGGCGTTCAATCTACCGAACGACATCGTGAATGACGAAATGTTTTGTTACCAGATCGACCACCTCTCATGTACTATTCACGTCCTGATTCTGAGAGACTCGCTATGAAGTGCTTTACGCTGTCTTATCGCTTGCTGTCCTTGCTCGTGTTATTTCCGTGTATGTCCTGTGTGTGGGTTGTCGAAACATTGCCCATGCTTCAACAACACGCAAAAACTGTGATTGCAACTTGTAACCTATACAACTTGCTAGTAGTTCAATGTCTCCATCAAGGCGTCCATGATCCTGAGGGCGTCCGGTACATAAAACTTCTCATACTGAAGCCCTACCGGTGTGTCCCATCCCGTCACCCTTCGCACAGGTGCGCTCAATTTAAGGAAGCATCGTTTCTGAACCTCGGCTGCAATCTCGGCACCGACACCGGCCGTCGGGCCTGCCTCGTGAACGATGACCAACCGACCTGTCCGGTTTACGCTGGCGACGACGGTGTCAACATCCCAGGGGAGTATTGTACGAAGGTCAATGAGTTCGACGCTAGCGGAGCGTAGAGAGGCAGGGACATGTGACGATATCGACTCCGGTGGATCCGCAAGCATCGAGAGTGCATTATGACAGGTGTAGACTGGAGTACCCCAAGAGAGCACAGTGAGGTCAGAACCCCGCACCAGTGTCTCTGCTGTTGAGAGCGGAAGCATGAAGTCGTCGATTGGGACCTGTTCCACCGACGACCGATAAAGAATCTTGGGCTCCATGAAGATTACCGGATTTGGGTCACGAATGGACGAGAGTAAGAGGCCCTTGGACTGCAGGGGCGAGCGTGGAATGACCACTTTGAGTCCCGACGCGCCCATGAAGAAGCCCTCCGGGGATTGAGAATGGTAGAGCCCTCCATGGCCAACGGACATCGTGGGGCAGCGCACCGTTAAACCACCGACGTTGAACTGCCCTCCAGAGCGGTAGCGATACTTGGCGGCCTCGTTGACTAGCTGCGATGCAGGGCAAGTCAGCGTACGCTTCTGTGCGATGGAATAGGCACGAGACATACCTGATCGAAAGCGGGGAAGATGTAGTCAGCGAACTGTATTTCTGCTATCGCGGTGTGACCCATAGCTGCGAGGCCGATCGCGAAGCCAGCGATGCCCTGCTCGGTAAGGGGCGTATTGAACACCCGTTCGCGACCGAACTCTTCAGCGAGACCCTACGGAGTGTGGCAATGGCATGAGCCTAGTGACAAAGAGATCATACGGGGAAGGATGAACCATTGTACACCTGAACACGCCGCCGAAGGCAACATCCTCGCCAAAGACAACAGCAGTATCATCTTTGGTAAGCGCAATGCTCATTGCATCGCGAACTGCCTGGCACAGATGAATTCAGTCCTACCAGTTTGGTCGTGCTAGTGGGGGGCCTAGCATACCTGGTACATGTTCATCTTCCGCGTCTCCCGTCCTGTGAAGGGATCACCCGGGTCATCATCGTGCCATTGCAGTCCTGGAGTTCGTAACGCTTGATCGCGTGTGTGCTTGAGTACTGTGCGCGTGAAGTGCGAACATCAGCGTCCCTGAGCAAGAAGTGTGGGGTAAACGGGATACGGACGCGGGGAGGTGGCAATTGATGGCGAATGGCCGCCGGCTGGCGGCGTCGACACGGAGGCCTGAGCAGCGCCGACATCGGTGCTCGCGGTGGACGACTGCCAGCGACGTGCTCGGCATCTGCAGGTAGTGAGTGTCCGCTGTGCTCTCCGCCTCGCGAGCGTCGTGAACGACATGGCTCAACCTGCTGTATCCAAGATCCGGGCGTGGTCCCACTGAACGGCATTTCACCGGGCGAACCTGCCGGACGTCATACTCCTCACATCCCGGGCCTCGCACCCGCCGCGAAGACCGTCCGATGGAGAACGATTCGACGTTCGTCGCGCCCGAAGGCGTGTACTCGGTCACCGAGGAGCACAAGCCCACGTCGCACACCATCAATGCCGTCCCAACGCTGTACCCCACGAAGTTGGCCACTGCTGTCGTGCGGTTCCCGGCCGCGAAGAGCGCGGCACAGGGACTCGCTCATTTACTTGGAGGCGGTGGGAACAGGGATAGAGACGGGAAGAAGGAGAAGGCACTCCGCCCTGAGGATGCGAGCATATCCAGCAGCGACACGGAAGACTCGCCCTCACAATCCAACCCCGATGCATCCACCTCGATCTCACCGGAGTCCACGCCCCAGACGCTCTTCTCGCCGTCCAGACCATCTACCGGTCGTCGGCGCACGGCGACGCGCCCGAAGCACAACATGCGAACAACGAGCTCCACCTTCATTACCCGTCTACATACCGTGGAGGGCCTGACAAGGGTACTTCAGAGCAAGTCGGGCGACGTGACTTTCCTATTCTACAATTCGGCCAAGAGCTTCTTTTGGACGGAGGCCGGCAGTAAGGCCAAGGTAAGGCCTGACTCAAATCTGAATGGTGCAGTTGCTGAAGTAAGGGCATCACAGGAACCGTTGGCAAGGATAACATTTTCAGCATATCCCACATGTCATGACGTGAATAGGGCGACGCTATCTCCCGACCGAATGGACGTAATCATTGGCTTCACCACTGGCGACCTGGTGTGGTTCGGTGAGCGGTACTGGCAGCCTTCCGGTCACAGCAGCATTTATTCATGCTGACGTTCCCTGCCAGACCCCATAACCTCGCGCTACGGTCGGCTGAACAAAGGGGTGAGTGCATCAGTTCGGGCAGTAAGGAGCGTTGGCATTAATCCTGAGACCAGGGGTGTATAACCTCGTCGCCATGCACCGCGGTTCGCTGGGTACCCCAATCACCTACGCTCTTCCTCGTCTCTCACGCGGACGGGACCATTCTTGTCTATGACAAGGAGCGGGAGGACTTCGCGTCGTTCGTACCGTCAGAACCCGTAGGTGAGGACGGAGGGGAATGGGACCCGAATACCAGCGCCTATGTGACGATGCCGCCTTGGCATCCTGCGGCGGGTGCGAACATGACCGGAGGGATGGACGAGAAGGATAGGAAAGAGAAGGATAAGGCGAAGAACCCAGTGAGCCACTGGAGGGTTTCCAAGAGGAGTATTGTAGGTAAGTCCTTCATCTCCGTTCGGGTGCATCGAGTATCTCATGGATGCATCGGCGCAGATTTCGTGTTCTCCCCTGACGTCAAGTATGTCGCGGCAATTTCAGAGGACGGGTGTCTGAGGATCATAGATGCGCTGGCAGAACAGTGAGCCCCGATACCTTCGTGCTTTCGAGCTTCCGTCAACAAAGTCGGACAGGCTTATCGACTGCTATGCCTCGTACTTTGGCGCGTTAACGTGCGTTGCATGGTCCCCTGATAATCGGTTCGTCTTAGTACGTCCCGTATCCTCGGCTATATCGTCTTTTGCTGACCCACTGTTAGACCGGCGGCCAAGACGATCTCGTTACAATTGTCTCTCCCTGGGAACAGCGCGTAATTGCGCGGTGCCAGGGGCATTCTTCGTTCGTATCAGCAGTCGCATTTGATGACCTCCGTTGCGATGGTCGAACGTACCGTTTCGGGAGCGTTGGGGAGGACAATAAACTTATACTGGTATGAATACTTGCCGAATTGTACCTGTTCCCCGCTTACACACAACTCGCCATAGTGGGATTTCTCGAGCGGTGCATTACATCGACCGAAGTTACAAGGCAACGCCCATCACCAGCGCATGTCCATGTCTTCTACCGTGTCGCTCTCGATGGCGGTCAGGTCACGGCTGAACCTCCCCCCGGGAGCCATGGATGCTATGTCTCGGTATCACCCTGCGCCATCGCGGAACGAGGTCGCAGTGGTGCAACCTGTACTTGTACGTCCCCCCGTACTTGCTTCAATGGCGACTACTGATCCGGCGCATATAGGTGAAGCACCTCGAAAACGACATCCTTGTCGACATCGCCTTTCTTCCGCGAGGTATGCTCACGTCCACAAAAACGGGGCAGATAAAACTGTGGATACGCCCACTTGCGATGCGCTCGCGGCAAACGAGGAATGGGCATCGAGGCTATGCGAGCGCAGATACTAGTGATTTGATATGATCGCGCGTAGCCACTCCAGAGAGGATCTGATGAGGAGGGCTAATGTAAGATTGTGCTTTTGGCTTATTATGTTTACTGGTATGATCGTATGCTTAGACGCACATATTTATATCCGGTATTCCATTATATGGGGCGAACGGATGTGGCATTAAAGCTCGTCGTCCATGTATTCGTCTTCTGCGTCGTCTGCAGCATCCATATCTTCCATGTCTGCGTCGAGATCCTCGCCTTCTTCATCTTCTTCGTCCTCGTTGCTCTCGTCCGGGTCGGTAGCGTCCTCGGACTCTGAGTCCCGATCGTCATCGTCAGAGCGGTCTGAGGCTGAACCAGTCCCTTCCGTGTTGGTCTCGTCGTCGTCCGCCTGAGAATCGAGTGAGAGTTGGATAGCATCGTGAGCGGAGATGTACGCACATCGTTCTTCTCTTCCGCCTGCGTGAGCGTCTTCCCAAGCGGAACATACCAGCTATAACCCCGATTCTTGACCGCAAGATTCTACGATTTTCACAGCTCATCAGCAGCAATATCTTCTGTGGTCGAAGTCAAGGCTTACCAGATCCTCAAGATCAGCTTCCTCCTCGCTCAATTGTTCCATTTCGCGCCAGATGTCCCGACGGTGGTTCATCCTGTGCGGAACATGATCGGAGGGCGGCAAGGGCGTCGGGCAGCCAGGCGCCAACGGAAAGCGAGGCAAAAGCGTCGGAAAGATCTTGGAACGTGGAAGGACGGTCGCGGTCGCGGTACTCATCTGCAGGTCATCGAGCAAAGGGCTCAACCGACGCGTCGAGGAAGAAACGCGACCTGAGGTGGCTGTGCGTCGCATCCTGCCAGTGTTGCTCCAGTCTGACCGTTGACGTCGTGTTGAGTACTACCGAGGCTTTGGCTAGCTTTGGGCACCGATATTTCCTTCAACAACTAGCCTGAGGGGCTCACCACCACGAGCCTGCTCTCGTTGTTCCTTTGGCTGACAATAAATCACTGCAGCAGACAACGCGGTCAGCGCTCAAACAATGGACTTCTTGGAGCTCAACATCCACCAACTGGTCCTTACCGATCTCGCGAAGAATATCGGGGAATGCAAGGACGTGAACCAAGATGCCGGTATCTCGGACACGATAGACTTGGTCACATCAAAGCTCAAGACCAGACATGTCGGTCCCGTCAACGGTTTCATGACCGATGAGGTTGAGGAGGACAGCGAAGAAACGAGGGTGTTTATGGCAAGTCTTGACTAGCTCGTACACTCTGCTCCTGGCTTAGTCTATAATATAGACCGAATCACGTATTCGTTGCAACATTGGATATGGGGAGCTCGCGACACAATTGCCCGACCACTATATATCGAATACGATCCCAGCCTTGGTCGACATCATCAGAGATATACCATACATCGATTTCGATCATTGCCTGTCATGGGAAGGTACGCCTCTGCTATGCGACGCTTGGGTCCGTGCTCATATTTTCCATAAGAGTGGGCACTACCCGACCAATTGGTGTTCACAACCGTCTCTGCGCTGCTACGCCTAGGTGACAAGCATGAACCGTATCGTGCTGCAGTAACGACCTCGATCTTCAGTCTCGCCAGCAATCTGGTAGCCAAGTTAAAAACCGAAGATTGTGAGCGTGAAACCGGCTTTCGTAACTATATCTGACGTGCAGTACCTACAGCCATATCAGTATTGACCCAATACGCCCCTTCATTTCACGGACTGTATCGAGCACTGATATCCACGCATTTCCCTTGGTCCACGCCTGATTGGCATACTCTTTCCGCCGCCCTTCGCCCCTTGTTCGCCACTGAGGTTGTGGAGCGTCTCAACCGTCTGCTCGTCGACATCCTCAGATCCGAAGACATAGATTCCGAGGCTCTTCAGTTCATACAAACTCTGCTGTCAAGATACGTGAGCCGCGGGCGTCCTCTCACGGGTTACTTCCTCGTGTGCTGCGCCATTGAAACACAGTGGACCGTGCTCGCGCAGTCGATCTGCGACTTCGACGATAGCAAGGAGGGGGGATATGCGAATGGATCTGTGAAGCTGAGAGATGAAGAGAAAGAGGACCCGGAGGCGGCCGCCGCTAATCGGGCTTGGCTAGCGCTTATGCGAGGCGCTGTTCGAAGTCAGGACGATCTGCCTCAGAAAATCATGGACGCGCTGAAACTGGCAATCACGAATGCAATGCAATGTTTCACTGATTTCCTGGTGCAAATCGAGGATATGGATCAGGAGCCGTCGGAGGATTCGTATGCATGGGAAACAATGTCTGAAAGCTTGGTGCGCACGTCTCTGGTACGATAATCCAATGACTAATCTGTCGTCTTCAGAAACTTGCGGCTGTCTGCTGTGCAGCCTTGCAAACCCTTGATCCCGATCTGTATTCTCGATTGAAGCTCCTTCTCAGCGAGGAGTCACCTATCTCGGATAGCCTCGTACAAGAATCGGCCTTGAAGGCTACCACGGTCATAGTACAGAAGTGAGCTCAGCACATTGAACGATGCCTCAATTGGTCTAATTAGACTTCAGTTTCCCGGAAATCGCTGCGTTGATGGCACATCACCTGCGGCGCTTCGTTACGGCACCCCTCCCCATCTTCGAAGTCGAATTTGCGTCCGAGACCCGGACACCACCTCCCCTCGCCGCAGCTGCCAAGTGCCTAGCTCTCTGCATCACGTTGTCTCCCGGTGATGATTCCGTCCTATCGAACATGTACTCCCTCCTCAACTACATCGCTGCCACAAGCAAAGAAGTATTCGACACCTCGAACTCTCTACATGCAGCTGGAATATCTCAATACGTGTCCACGTCGGATCACTCCACGTTACACTCGGTAGAAACAGGCCTGCGGGGTTTGTCAGAGGACGAGAAACGGTTGATCGGGATCAGTACGATATCCGTCGTGACCAAATTGGCGCTGGAGTTCGACATGGACGAGGTAACGAGGTTGACGGTATCGATGCTGCTTCAGCGGCTACGCTCGGCAGAGCCCTCGGTAGAGGCAGCTATCGCATACAATCTTGTTGATCTGGCACTGGCAGCACCGGAAAACTCCTTCGTGGATATCGTCCGGTCCTTTTCTGCGATTAATAGGTCCGCAAATCCGGATGATCCGCGGTTCTCGAATAACATGGTGGCGTCTGTCTGAACCTCTTGAGTGATGACAAACTTACCAGATTGTTGGTTCCATAGGTGCTTGCGGCGCAGACGAGACTGGCTCACGAGATGCACCGACGCCCAGATTTCTCGGAGGTGTATCTCGTGGAACTCCTGACCCTGTTCAGCGACAAGGGTGTGGCAATACAGAATGTCGCAGCGGCTAATCAGCACGTTAAGGCGCGTTCGTATGTTGAACGATGCATGATCTTGGCGCTGAAAAGAGGCGATAGACTGAGGACATGATCGAGCAACTGGCCTCTCTTCTTCTGCCAATCGAGGCTCTGCTCAGCCATGATGACTTCAACCCTCATCTTGACGCTGCACCTGCCCTCGTTTCGTTGTTCCGGAACATGTGGTTCCTCTGCATCCTATTCAGGTTCACATCGCCGGACGAGATGGAACATCTCGCGATGGAATGGCTCAAACCTGCGTTGGTCCGGATCGCAGAGAAGACGCCACCTATAGTATTGGAAAATGCTCGAGATTCATTGGCAGGAGATATCGAGTACAACGCTGTCATCCGGCAGGAGTACGCGAATACAGTAAGTTACGCCAGCGGCAAGCTACATATTGCTCACCGAACGGACGATAGGCGATCGCACAGCACAAGCAGCTGTTGACGAGCTATATCACGCTCAGGTCAAGCGAGATTCGATATCTCGTTCCAGGGCACATCATACTCCTACTCACCATGCATGATATGGAAAGTATGCGCTCGGCTTCTGGACTGCCTTCTTCGTTGGTTTCGTACTTCACCAACAGCAGCATCAATAAGCATCAGGGTCTCAGTGCTTGCATGGATGCTATCGCCGAAAAGGTCCGCAAGGTGCTTCGTATTACGATCATGGTCGTCCTGAATAGTCTTGCAGGTCATCAGGGGATGTGTCACCGACTTGAATACACAAGCCGCTGAACAGGCTCTTCCTGAAGCACTTTCTCGGGAATTACGTACCCTCCTGGTCTCGAGCGCACATCGAATTGAGAAAGCTCGCGACGTCGCTCTGAAGTTCTTGAACCGCCTGATCACCTCGTTCCCGTCTTTGATGTGTGACCCACCCTTGGTGTTTGCAATCCTTGAGGTCCTCACGCTTCTTCGACAAGCCTGCGAGAACGAGTACATCGACGAGGTGAATCATCATGCCACTCGCGCAGTACACCTGCTGAACCTCCCAATAGTTCAACCCTATTTACGAGTTCTCTTCACCGCACACGGGAATCGCGCTCCAACTACCAGACAATTACGCAGTGCGGAGGGACATGCTTATTCAGCTGCAACGTAACGCGACGAACTGGTTTGAGCTGGCCTTAGGCCGTGCGCCTGTGGAGCTGCAAGCCACTTTGCAGGTACGTCGACGTGCAATTTGCGACATGTTCGACGATCGACGGCCTTGCATAGAAATATCTGATGGTCAACCAATCGACTTCCTTCTCGGATGCGGCGGACCTCGGTGCCACGATTGCACAGAAATTTAGCAAAGCCATCGGTCCAGCAGAGCGGCAACTATGTGAGCTTCGCTCCTTGTTTGATGATGATTCTCAACTCATTGCATGCAGCGTCCATGTCTGGAATGTCTGGTCTAAAGGCCGATCGAGCGAAACTGCTTTCGAGCGAAACTGCGTTCAAAGCGTACTTCGCCGGAGAAGCTTCCGGTTCCCGACTCGCAAATTTAGGTATGGATGGATGTGCGCTGAACCAATGTTTGGCATTTATTGTGTTTGTAGGCTATAAGCAGATGGAGAAAATCGCCCATGAGCCTGCTGCTGCTGAGGACGCTCAAGCCTTGAAGGGATCCGCAAAAAGGATTTTGCAGGACATCAAGGCTAAGAACAGTCACTTGACTATCCGCGAACTCAAGCGTATCCTCTTCCGTTGCGCTGCCATGGTGATCTCGTTGGAGCACGTGGGTTTTTCGACTTCACACTTGATCCTGAATACTGACTATCTCTGTAGTGCGACCATGACTTGGTTCACTACATAGTGGCCATTCCGTTCGAGGTGTTCACGCCCTCCTCGATCTCCTCCGGAATCGAAGCTTGGACCTGGGCGATAGCGGAAAAACCCGACTTCGAAGTTGCGCTCATGACCGAAATCACAGCTGCATGGTCGCAAACTGTCGTGCAAGAGCGTGGACTCTTTTCATCGGCAATTAAGTAGGCACTCCGTGGGCCTGAGCGGAACCATGTGTGACTTGTACATTGTTCAACAGTGCGGTTGATCCGTTATCTCGGAACATTGACTATAGTCCAACGGACAGAGAAGGCATCGAACGTTCTGCGGCAACCGCCCGTCGCCTCTTGACGCCACATAATCTTGTCATCCAGATGCTACTCAGCCGCCTGCAAGCCGCGCGATATCGCAAGCCTGGTTTGATGTTGCTTATTCAGCGCCTTGTTTTACGCTCTGCCAGAGCTCATCCCAGCCTAAGGTACGCAACAAGGCCCTTCGCATGCCCGTCAAGCTGATAGATGGACAGCACGCATCCTTTGGCGCGGGAGCCTCGGTTTTCATTCTTGTTGTTCGGGTTCGAGACTCTGCGCAGCTCACATTTGGATACGTACTGCGAGCATTCATTGCGTGAAGCGATATACTCAGCCGCCTTTTCATGGTTTGCTGTGAGACCTCAGTAAGCGGTTCCACTCATGTTGCACGATAAGAGGTAATGATGTCCTCTCTCCAGATGGTCGTTCGGATCAAACAGAGTTCAGCTGGACGTGGACGTCAAGGTTCTTTCGGAGTTTCTCTCCTACTTGCAGACAGACACCATTCGCGGCACCTTCCAAACGACTAGTTTGTCGAACAATTCGCCGACGGGCCGCATATCTCGTTAGTCACGTCATCTGTCGCCTCGTGACGGATCATACTGACTGACGTGTCTGTACAGAGTACCTGACACGGCTGAAGAGTTCTAACCAGCTACTCCGTCTACTGGTGGAGGACGATCTCTACAGACTCACAGTATGGTCCAATCCTACCCACGATCTGAAGCGGGGTGGCGATCATCTAGGCACAACTGATCGCACGATGACCGACGTGAGATATCTCAATGACTGATAGTCCTACAAGACTTAACCAAGGGCCTTTAGACAAGCTGGGTGGCTGCAGTGCGTACTGCCTGGCAGCTGGATCCTTCCGTCGCAGTGCACCTCGCGGATCGCTTCAGCCGCCAATCCGTTCAACAAGAAGTTGGGCGGTTGGTTCGGTCGAACACACGGGAAGTGCTTGATTCGCCTGAAGCTACTCGCTTCCTACTGGTTGACAGGATCAGTCCCAAGAACAAGCGAGATTTGAAGGTTTGTCTGCATCTGACCTACCATTCGACGAGCATCTCACCTCGGAGTTTCGACGTAGCATCTCCTCCTATGGGTCCCCGTTCCGCCTGTTGTTGCCATCGAGTGTTTCCAGGATCACAATAGGACCGATCCGCTCGTCTTGCAATTTGCGCACAGAGTGCTAGAACAGCATCCAGTGGAGCTCACCTTCTTTTTCGTCCCGCAAATCGTCCAAGCATTGCGGTACGATGAACTCGGTATGTGTTGCCATCCGGGTGCATGCCAGTGCTGACCCGTGGGCAGGCTACGTATCTCGTTTCATCTTCGAGACTGCGAAGGTGTCGCAGCTTTTTTGCCATCAAATCGTGTGGAACATGAAGGCAAACTGCTACAAAGACGACTTGGGCGAAATCGTGGGTCGACTTTCTGTCACTTGGTCCTGCCTCTGATGACCGCACAGGAGGACCCATTGAAACCCACGCTCGATCGCATGACTGATATGGTGGTCTCGTCGTTGTCAGGCGAGGCCAAACTATTCTATCAACGGGAATTCAGTTTCTTTGGCGAAGTGACCGCCATATCGGGGAAATTGAAGCCATTCATTAAGAAGACGAAACCGGAAAAGAAGGTATGCGGGATGTCTTCCGCCTGGTGTAGTCGCTTAATCTGTTCTCTTTCAGGCCAAGATAGACGAGGAAATGGCAAAGATACAGGTGGAAGTCGGGGTGTATCTTCCCAGTAACCCAGATGGCAAGGTAATCGACATCGACCGCAAGTCAGGACGCCCACTACAGAGCCACGCGAAGGTAATCCATCGGATGTGTCGTGGGTCCCTGGCTGATGAGAGCCTCGTAGGCGCCCTTCATGGCCACCTTCAAAGTACGCAAGGATAGGACCGAGATTGTCAAGGATCCGGAGTCAGAAATGGATGAGCAACGGGAAAGCAGGGTTGAATACGATGTCTGGCTTCAAGCAATCTTCAAGGTCGGGGATGACTGCCGTCAAGACGTGCTTGCTCTCCAGATCATTGCAATGTTCAAGAACATCTACAGTGGCATTGGCCTGGCATTGTACCTCTTTCCTTATCGTGTTACTGCCACTGCACCAGGTGTAAGTCTTCCTTTCCTCAACTCTGCATCCTTCTCATGCGCTATCAGTGTGGAGTCATCGACGTAGTTCCCAATGCCACATCCCGAGATGAGATGGGTCGTGCCAAAGTCAATGATCTCCTTGGTTTCTTCATCGCGCGATACGGCGGCGAAGACACGATAGCCTTCCAGAAAGCGCGGCTGAACTTCATACAATCTATGGCAGCATATTCCGTGGCCTGCTACATCTTGCAGATCAAGGATAGGCATAACGGCAACATTATGATCGACGGCGAGGGGCACATCGTCCACATTGGTTGGTCCGATTTACTTGGTGAAGGTGGACATAAATTGACATGGCCTTGCAGACTTTGGCTTCCTCTTTGACATAGGACCCGGGGTAAGCGAACAACGTGCCTCAACCTGATGCCTCAATTCATTTCCTACGCAGGGAGTGAAATTTGAGCCCAGTTCCTTTAAGCTTACCCACGAGATGATTGTTCTCATGGGTGGAAGATATTCACAAGGATATCAGGTTTTCCAGCAACTCACGGTCAAAGCATTCCTTGCCTTGCGTCCATATACAGATCAACTCGTCAGCACCGTGCAACTGATGCTCGATACTGGGCTTCCATCCTTCAAGGGAGAGCCGACAATCAAGCGCCTTCGTGATCGGTTTGCACCTGGTTTGAACGAGAGACAGGCTGCTGAGTGGATGATGGGCGTTGTGCGCAATGCACAGGAGAATGTGCGAAGCACTGTATATGATGAATTCCAACGGGTACGTCTTCTGCCCCACAATCAACAGCCTTCATGCTGATAATTGTCCGAATCAGTTGCAAAACGGTGAGCGAAACAATAATTCTATGTGTCAATCGAGACTTAGCGAACGACAGGTATTCCATATAAGTGATGCACACTGTTTTCAAAGGGCACCTCATATTGGCGAAAGCACTGGATCTCCTTGTTCGTGTACCCATAGATCTTGTTTCACCCGACTTGCTGTCAGTGCTGTGGTCTCATTATTATCGATTACCGTCGACATTGTGTAACTCTCTAAGAGGCTAGTCGAAGTATTGTGTGTGAACAGGAGCAGTGCTGATGGACAATTTCTCACTGGAAGGGCGCCGCGGTCGGCGCGATACCTCGCTTGACGATGGGTGCTTTGAATACAGACGTTGCTGAGGAATTGTCATTACGTAGCACATCTAGTCAAGTAGTTTTCCGTCAAGCGAGAGAAATGCAAATGAGTGAAAGATCTCGTCAAGCTTAGTTTGATAATTAATTAACTAAAATTTGAGTAAAGGCACTTTGGCTGAGTGGTTAAAGCGAGAGATTCGAATGGTGACAACCGTGAGAAATATCTCTTCCTCTCTGAGGGCGCAGGTTCGAATCCTGCAGGTGTCGATTCCTTTTGACAGTTTATTTCGTCAATGTCATCCTTTACACCTGAACACGGAGAGATGTGATTGTTCTCGACACGATGGCGTTCGGTGAGCGGTCCATGGTTTTTTTCACTCTCCAGGGTCGCTGGAGACTTTCTAACACGTGACTGTCCCGTGATTTTAGACGTGCTTCATCAAAAGCATTCTCTCCATCTCTCAGCATTGCAGCCATGGGTGAGCAATGTAGTAGCGCTTGTCTTGCTGCCATCGAAAATCACACGCGATGGTCCCTAACAGGTCTCTCTATATGGCTGGTCCCAGGTCAAAATGAACGCTCTTTGATCAGTAGCGCGATGCCAGTCCGCTCAAACGAAAGCACCGCGCCCTCATCATATCCCAAGTTCGAACCGCATATTACCCTGTGCAGCGTTCCTGCCAAACCGGACGCCAGAGAAAAGCTCGATGCGCTCTGTGCGTCTGTACCGTCTCGATCAAGTTTTCCGGTGCGGTTCAGGTCCCTGGAACGAGGACCGACGTTCACGCGTTCCGTGTTCATCTCTGTTCACCTCGACACGGAGCTGCGTACTCTAGAAGAACAGATAAGACTATCGATAAATGCGGCCGACGTAGGGATTCAGCTCGAGGGACCCCCACCATCATACCCTCACATGTCGTTCGCATACATTGACGACGAGGAAGTCGATGAACGAGAGAGGCTGCTGAATGCACTGCTGGATCAACGTGTCGTGAAACAATTGGAGAACTGCGTCGCGCTGCAATGTGCAGGTGCCCACGAACAAAAAGGATTCATGGCTCGAGAGGTGTGGATTGTTGACACGAGTCCACCGGTAGAGAAATGGGAAATATTGGACAGAATCATATTGCAGTGAGTGGAGCAGGGTCGGCAGAGTGGGGTGAGGATAAGTACATACAAGCTTACAATTACAAATGGACAATCGTGTCGCAGCAATTCACGTTACCCTGGATATGCGGTATCTGGTGTTTACGGCTCGACGGAGAGCTCGCTCGCGTTGCCGCCGAGGCTAACCCAGCTTTCGGTCATAACAGGCTCTTGCTCCGTGTTGCTCTCGACGTCTGCTTCCGAGCCTGACAACGATTCTTGCTCGTGGTCGTGGTCGTGGTTTGACGGCGCTTGCGGACCACTACCATGCGAATCGGTGTTGTCTTGCGTCGGCTTCGCAGAAGATGTGACTGGAGTTTCTCGAGGAGCGACGGGGGCAGACGGTGGGGCGGAAGGTATCGCTACACGTGGCGGAACCGGAAGTAAGGCATTCCTGAGGCCAATAAGCAAGTGAGGGATATTGAGGATCAGATCCAAGACGGAGATGGGTAGATACGATGCAAGCGCATATGTTCCGGCTATAAGAGTCAGATCGAGTCAATACGTTGGAAGATAGAACACCGGATGTATGCATACCTCCCGCACCAACCACAACACGGTTCCCGCGGATCCAGTTGAGGAGGCTCCCAGAGACGATTCTCCATCCCATGTAACCAGGGTCCCGCGGTCGGCCCCCATTTACGATGTCAACCACGGTCCGAGCATATTTCCGAGCGTCTGTGGGTTTACGAGAGGTCCTGCGACGATCCTTGGGCCGCGGCATCGAGGCGTTGTCCGACAAAACCAACGAACGCTCGGTAACCTCGGGCATCCTGGGACTGGGAACGTCGATGGCGCCGATATCGACGACGACGACACGCGTATCCGTGCTTGCGGGTAGCGATCCTGCCACTGAGGACGCTCTCAACTCCCTCCGAAGCACTTCAGCGCCGCGAAGGGTTGCGGCCGCGCTCATAGCCTTGGCCGCGGCAAAGGGCAGGCCGATACGGGCATCGGTCGCAGGAACGCAGAAGATGATGGACTTTGATCCTGCCAGCCCATAGTAATCGCGTTCGCGAGCCCTGTCCCGAGCGGAAGTTGAGCGCAAAAGAGGCAGTAATGCCTGAATCGCTTGCAATGGGGTGATGTGCGTGGCGGTGAGGTAAGAGTGGTAGGCGCTGTCGATCGGGAGATTCTCGAAAGTCGAGGTCGAAGGCGTTGGGCTCTGAGAGGGGAGGGTCAAGAGCGATATGATGGAGTGCAAGTGGGGCTGAGCTGAGGGTGATACGTGAGGATCCCCCGACGCAGACAATGGGAAACGCCTGGAAAGTGCCGAGGTGAGAGACCTGGAAAAGAAATGTATCGTCGCGGGCTGCAAGGTACAAACATGAGTACGGTAGCCATGGCCGAATACAACCAACCTCACCTCGCTAGGGTCTAGCACCAAAGCTCGGACATAGCCATGACATTTGCGTTCGAGGGCGTCCGCAGCCTCGGGCGTGCTCACGCTGGCGATCACAATATAACCTTGACGTTCCAATTCCAGGATGAGGGGCAGTCCTAGCGGTGTATCCCCTCCGAGAACGACTGGATGCAACTGGTGAGGTTTTCGTCTAGGTGTATCGACGTGTACGCGGACGTACCCACAACCAGCCTTCTCTCCCCGTTAGACGATACCCATAACCTGGTCATCCGGGCCGTTCTCTGCAAGGAGACGACACTATACCCCGCGAGTAGACCGACGCCAACGACTCCCAGGCCGATGGTCGCTGCCTTGTACGGATGATCTCGCGACCAATCCGCCGCGTTCTGTATCCAAGTCTTCGGTGGAGGCGGCGGCGGCGGCGGAGGCATCTCAATCTCAAAGTCGCTCAGCCCAGGGATCTTCTTCATCTCGGACACCGCTGTCGGCCACAATCGATTGACATCAGCCCAGAGGCGACCGAAAGCCTCCCTCACGATGGGCAAGTCGGGGGTCACAGCGTGCACAGACGAGACGACGACATCTTCGATGTACTCGACGTACTCGTCGAGCTGAGGTACCATGGTCAGGAAGAGAGGCGGAGTCTCTTGTCGTGACCTGAAGCGCGGGAAATCACAGCAAGATCACAACGTATGTGGGTAAGTAAGCTCGCCGAGACTCAGATCAAGGCGCGCGGAGGCCCACCTGGACACAGCCAGTGGAGTAACGCGCATTCGAACCCAGACCATAGTGACTGTTATATATGTTCATTGCGAGTAATGTGTACATGTTGTCTACTGTCATTCTTGAACGCGGTATTACAGGCGCATTATAATATCCATAGTACAGGGGGCAATTATGGGTGAGGAGCCAGGAATGCGAAGGGGAGGATAAATAGGCGTAAGGGATAATGCCGATGCAAGTGATATAAGTTATTTGCTGTCGTCCGGCGGGACATAAAGCGGCAGAGGCTCATCGAAGTCAAGGCGGCGTGTGCCGTTGGTGTGGAACAACTGTGAGTAAGCGGGAAGGCTCGCAGTCGAAGTATACAGCGATGCCGTGGAAGGAGAACTGAGCATCCGCGTAGTGCAGTTGTCGGTAGGATTGGGGCTGGCGCCAAATGGGTGATTGGATGGGGATTCGTGGACATGGACGAACGACAAGGGGACGGCGAATCGTAGATTTTCTTGAATGCGCGAAGCCTGACCATCAGGACCTGGATGATCTCTGTCGTACGTGCACGTCACCGAAACGGACAGTCGATGGGTGACAGTAAGATGTGGTCCTTCGTACGTTTCTCGGATAACCTCTTCGCCCGCCCAGTGCTCCCCGTGCTCCTTGTGTCGCGATTGAACGTCGGAAACGCGCGTAAACGGCAAGGTCGTATCCACAGTGTACCATGCCTTGTCATCCGTCGGGGCATTCTGGTTTGAGCGGAAGACATAGCCGTCGCCTTTCAACACGAATCGACCGGAGTGTGAAAATGGAAGGAGGGAGAACACGCGGGACGTGCTGGATCCGGGCCTGAGAGCTAGGTCCATGTCGTACAGCGTAGCCAGAGGGTGCTGGCACGGGAGTGGCTTGAGAGGCCACTGTTCGTGAGCTGGTAGTAGCGGATAGCGCGCTAGATAATGGGGCGAAGGGTCATTCCTGGAAAGAAGATTAGACCCGTATTTTGCGCTACATAGGCCTTTCATGCGCACCTGAATTGCTCGACCTGCTCGATTTCGACAGAGAAAAGGACAATCCGCAGCCTGTTTCGCTCCTCGTCCGGCAGATTGTTGACGCGGAAGAGAATCTTGAACGGGATTGGCGTCTCGTGTTCAAGATTGATGTGCTCTGGAGCTGTGACTACAACTTGGAGCTCCTTTAGAACGGCCGGCGGAATGCGAGAGTTATCATGATCCGGGCCAGCCCCAAATCCTTGCACATGGAAAGGTGTGAGAGGGAATCCCGACGTTGGAGAGGACCTTCCAGGAACAGGATAGGTGCGATTTAGGACGATGCCGTGCGGAGACGCGCTGACAACTCGCGTCTTCGGTAACATGGGACTACAAAGCTGCATGAGCGAGAACGAACTCTGCGCCCGATCGTCCAAATTTCTAAACCGAGCAGTAGCTAGCAGGTAATATCGGACTCCAGTGGCACCGGTGCTCGTGTCGCCAAACGTTGAACTCGCAGGTAACCATCCAGGTATGGGGATGTTGAAGACGACGTTCCAAGCACACATTTGCTTGTCATCCTCGTGTCCTTCGTTGCTGATCTCCGTATCGTCGCTCTGTATTAGCTCAGACGATATTGAACATATCCGAAAACCGGAATAGCCAGTAGCGGGCGTGAGCAGCTCCGATTGGCCCTCGAAGGTGACCGTCAAGGACTCGAGTAGTAGGCGAACCGTTCGACGACTGTCAAAAAAGGACGATCCTGGCTTGGCGATGATGGATATATGCCCCGACAAAGAATACGCCGAACTGAAGGATTGCTCGAGTATCAGCAGCTAAGTCTGGGATCCCATATGGAAGACAACGTACGATCTCTTAGGCTCGCCGAGCATGTCCAGTGTTGAGGATAAAGGGACTATCTCTAATGAAACGGACATGGTCGTAGAGAGCGCGAAGAAAGCGGTTCAGAGGGGTGAACAAGGCGGCGGCGCCTGCTTTTCGTTGAACAGCTCGCGAGAGCGCGTTCCGCGCGGGTGCCATATATGTAGACCATCCGCGGTAGGGCCACGGTTGGTGGCACAATAGGCTGCCGAGCGACGTGGGCCGGATAGGGGGGCCGAGTACTGGATGAGGCCACCAGAATCTCTTGTTCTCCCTTTCAAGGCCATCCTCCGTTGCCTGGATAGGAGAACAAAGGCAAAGAACGCAGCCCGAAAATTCGCACGCTTGCAATATCGCATCCGCGAACCGCATGACCTTGCCAATGACCGCAGCTACGTCGTACGTACCGGGAACCGAAGACTACTCAGCTGACGACCATAGCGACAACATAACGCTCCGGAATATGCTCGAGCCGTATGACACTCTGGAAGCAACAGTGGAGGCTTACAGCTCTCTCAATAGTACTACACTGGCATTACTCTGCGCGGGGGTAACTTGGGTCCTCTGCGATATCCGTTGCTGTACACACACATCGTGACGAGAGGATATATATATATCAAAACTTCGAACGAAGTGATGCGGAACTTGTCTCGTCTCCGCTCATCAAGCTTCTTTGCTTGATACCACCACGACCAGAACCTTCCGGTGTGAAAACGCAAAATGCCACAGTAGCTATCTCGTCAGGCTGCACGAACGCAAGTCCGTATCAGGAACACTCCTCGCGATGTATCAGATATCAATGAACGACAGGAGCGTGCAGTGACTGGTTCGTCTATTCATCCGACTAATTGGCTAATCAGTTGTTATCACAGGGCCGGCATGTCTTCACTTCGCTGATGGTGGAGCAAAACATATTGTATGGGACTGCCACGGCGCGATATACGGCTTCTCTTCTGCGGCCTGAGCGAAGAATGCCAGCAAGCTCTCTTCATCACTTCCTGGAACCTAAAATTGCCTACAGCTTCTCAGCCTGCGGAATACCTATCAATGTGTCTACTGTGCGCCCTTATATCTATGGCTTCTCAGGGACGGCGTCCTGGGTGACTTGTGGAATACCTTTCCCTCTTCTTGAAACTATCCGCTTGCGCAATTACGGGGGCTTCCGCCATGGATGCCAATGATTTGTCACGTGAGGTGACAACGTTCAAGATGGATCTGTGCGTTGATTACTAGTATTGCTTAGGTAGGGCGGGCTGACGACGAGTTACACAGGCAAACTCAGAACATGTTCCAGAGCGGTCTTCTGAGCATGCTGGCGTATGATATCCGTGAGGGTTATAGTCATTATATAAATCATCGCCATCTTCTCTGACATCTCAAGTGGTCTATAGTGCTAACGTTCGGAGAAGAAGTGCGATGCTGCGAGTAGTAATCCCGTCTCAGTCTGACTTTTGTGCAGGTCGATAAGATCTGGAATCGGCCATGGACCACCATATCAGTTCTTTTCACACTGAACCGTTATTTGACGCCTCTTGGATTCATGATATCGATGGTGGCATACCAGTCGGAGTGGCCAGTGGAGGTGCGAATGTTCACATGGCACGGAGCCATCTCGTACTCACAGTTGTATATCAGGTGTAAGCATCTTCCTAGAGATTTATCGTCGATGCTAAAGGCACAGCAGATGTCAACGATTTGTGAAATACGAAGGCGCCGGATGCGCAACAGTCATGGGAATTTGCCAAGGTACGCGGAACGCTTGCAAGTTCGTGCTCCGTCACAAAGCTTAGCATGCCAGTCATCATGATCCTTCGCGTGAATGCGTTATACGGAGGCAATCGTCTGATTCTGCTCGCGCTTCTTGTGGTATTCCTCGCACAAATAGGCATACAAGCTGCTGTACTGGCAGAAGGCATCCGTGCGTCCTTTGTCCTTATTGCGTCGCGGATTTGTTTCAATCCGTTGATGATATCTACTCTAGCGCTGCAAGAGCCGATACGGACCGGATGTATTCTCGTTGCCCGATCGTCGATTTACACGGGCCTTTGGATCGGACCGCTTGTGACTGACAGTTTAATTTTCCTTCTCACTGTGTGGAGATCGAGACAGTACCTAAAGAGAGGAAGAAGCAAGTCAATGCCGTACGCATCCCCAAATATCAAACTGTTCGTATAAGGACTAACCAGATGACCCATAGTACTCTGCTCCTCTTTCTGCGAGTATGTGCAATCCTTCCGCGTTCACCTTCATCAACTGATCGCAATTGTTCACTACCCAGGATGGAGTCGCTTACTTCTTCGTCATCTTCTCTGCAAACTTGTTGAACGTCGTGGTATATTTCGTGCGTTTTGTTGTTTTATGGTACTGTCGTCGCCGCTCACTGTGCGCATAACTTACAGAGCGTCCAGGACCAATCCTTGAAGCATCTTTTCGGCCCATTCTCAGAGTTGATGACGTCTATAATGGTCTCGCAGTACGTAACCGATTACGTCTTTCGTACATTTGCGCTCAATGTCTCCGACTTGAGCATCGTCCTGAATCTTCGAGGTTATCATTCCCCTGGAACAGAAAAATCGGGCGATTCATCCGTTTCCGCGCAATGCGATGATCCTCTCGCCTTCGCCGATCCTATGGATGCAACCTTCCTCTACTCTAGCCAGCGATCAGCAGGCGCGGGCCACTTGGTCGCCGATTCGAGCAGATCGGGGCATGACATATTCAATAATGGGAAGCATACGATCCTCGGCGGAGGTGGGTGACTCCACCAATCAGGCGTAGCTTGAGACTGTAAACGTTCTTTTATGTACCCCCGATATACGTTCCCATAAGACGTGCTCATTTAACTCAGAGGCGAGCACGCATAATTCCCTAGCGAACCGGTCTCTGTTGCACTCATATGGAGGGTTCCAGAATTAGCTACCCAGGCATGCACAAAAAGTAGCGAAGGAGGGTGGATAACTAAAATACATCTCTCATCGGTGTCCAAGGAAAAAAAGAACCCATGTCCGGGACCAAAAACGCAATTGAGCGCGCGTTGATGGAACGAAACTGCAGGAGTGTGCGTCATTTAGAGAACGAGACCGGCCACGAGACCGACGACGGTGAGGATGCCAGCGGCGCTGCCGCTGGCCCTCAGAGAGAGGCTGCCCGAGGTCGAGGACGCGGCTGGTGCGGCGGAGCCGGAAGCGGAGCTCGAGGCGCCGGTGGCGGCGGCACCAGAGGGCGCGGCGCCGGACGCGCTAGTGGTGCCGTTGGCGGCGGCGGTGCCGTTAGCGCTGGCCTTGGCCGCCTGCTGGAACGCATCGAACGACTTGGCGGAGTCGGGGTTCGCGTTTACGGAGAACACCATACCGCTCTCGCAGTGGTTGACGGGGCTAGAGGAAGTCGTGATGAGCAAAGCAGTGGAATCGGTGATATGAATGGAGACATACCTCTTCTGACGGCAGTAGAACCACAAACTACGGATGGGGATGATGTTAGTCAGGATGATAGTGGGTAAGCAAATAAGAGGGGCACGCACGGAGCCGAGGCGTTGGTGACAGTGAAGCTCCACTGGGGGAACTGCGTCGCGTTGGCGGCAACGAACATGAAGCCAGAGTCGATGCCTGCTGCCGGGGTGGTCATTTTCTCGCAAGGAGCAGCGAAGGTGCTCTGGGTGACGGTGTGGTTCTTGGAGACGCTGGGTAAACACGTCAGGCGAGGATCTCGCGGCTAGCGCTCGGTAATACTCACAACTGGAACGCGATCGTGTCGCCCACGTTCGCGGTGACGTTGCTCGGCGAGTAGGTGAGCGTGCCGTTCTGGCCAACGAGGACCGTGATGGTGTTTCCGGTGGTGGTCGAGTTTCCGGCTTGCCTCTTGAGTGGGCCCGCGGAGACGGCGGCGACCGAGGCGAGGAGAGCAGTGGCGGCGGAGAAGAAACGCATTTTGAAGCAGTATTAAGCGACGATGGGTGCGGCAGGAAGGTCCGTAGAGAGATGTGCTGGAACGAAAGACGGATCGAGGACTGCAGAGCGCGGTGAGACCATGTTCAGGGGGAGATGAACGGACGACATACCCTGCTCGGGGAGTGCAACCAAGGGAAAGAGACTGGCTCGGTGAACGGAGGGTTGAAGGGACGACGGAGAGAGAGGGGGGACTTTATATCGTTGATCAGTGCGTGGCCCAGGTCCCATGGTAACCCCAGAGTCGCTGGGGCCAGCCAATGAGCGTTGACACCGCTTTATGTCAGCGGGCGCGACGGAACATGTCGCAGAACCTTCGCGTCCCCGTCCCTGACGACATGTCTCCGACTCTTCTGTCGAGCGCGCCGCGGCTCCAGGCTGCCCGCCGGCCACCCGCCCTTGCTGCGACGCTCGCTGCAGGCCGCCGCCGTACGTTCGCGTCCTCCGTTCCCCGCAAAACCCAGTATTTCGACGCCGATGTTCAGGTGGGTCTTTGCCATCTCCCATCTCCATCTGTTAAATCAGCGCTGCGCCAAACGTCTCGGGTTCGAATGATGGTGGTCCCAGTCCCGCTCAGCTTCTGTCAACATATCCACAGACCTTTGAGAAAGCTGTCTCCAAAGAGCGCGCATCAGGCAAAGTCGTTCTCGTAGACTTCTACGCAAAGTAAGCAGGCTACATATACTCAAGTGCCCTGTTTTGGCGCGAACACAGTTGACGCTTGTCCCGCCTCGGCCGACTCCGAGAATAGCTGGTGTGGCCCGTGCAAGATGCTTTCGCCCATCTTGGAAAAGCTCACCGACGACGCCGAGGGTCTCAAATCCGGCAGCGGCCGCCCCGTGGACCTTGTGACCGTCGACACAGACGTCGAGAGCGAGCTCGCCCACAAATATAAGGTTGATAACACTCACAGACCGCGTGCCATTCATTAGTACACATATGGAATGCTGACATGCGTCCTCGTCAGATCCGTTCATTACCAACCGTTATCGCCTTCAAGGATGGGGAACCCGTCTCCCAGTTCATGGGCGCGATGCCGGAGCAGTCTGTACGGAACTTTCTACAGGGATTATAAGATCCACCCTACCTCGGCACGTCATCACGTGTAGTAGTTTGTGCAATAAGAAATGCATGCTTCCATCGCCTCTGCGTATCCGACGATTGATTTGGCATAGAAGGCTATTGGAATTTGACAGAAAAGACGCAGTGGTACAGAACATCCGGTGCAGACCAAGTATGGTGAGAAAGATGAGGGATAACGGACCGAGGACAGCACTAAACAACAAGAAACACGGGAGAGGAAAAGATGTATAAAGAATGGGATATACTATATGCACATAGGCGGAGAGAAGGCGGGCGAAACAGGGCGTGGGGTACCGGCGAAGGAAAGGCCGGGAGGGAGCAAGCGAATCCTATACAGTCCGCGAAAGAGAGTGTCCGTCTGGTTGTAGCGATGGGCTGGCTGCAACAAACCCTGCATTCCTAAGAAACATCGTAAGGCAACGTATCGACGTGCGAGCAGAGAGACTCACATGTCCCTCCTCCACCGCTCACGTTGAGCGTCGCTCACTGAATCGAGCAGCAACCGCCGCCTGATGTACCTTGTGACGCATATGGGTCCTCGCTCTTGTTTACGGGACCCCATACAGACGGCACGAGGTGGTCTCTCGTGTTTTTGCAATACCGGATAAGGCTGTTGATTCAGGCGAAGTCAGCACATGGACAGCGAAGGGGGGACATGTGGAAGCGCCGGCATCGACTGCAGGGAGGAAGCGGGGCAGAGAGACTGGATAACACACCTGCTGCTCGCCTCGCTGACTCGTATCCTCGGGCGAGCCAAATCCTCCTTCAAGCGCTGGTTGTGCTCGATCAACCTCCGGAGCCTGAGCTCTGACATCGACTGTTTGGCCCTTGAGCTCATGTTGGCAGGGTGTGCGGGTCTTTGGGGGGTTCAGAGATAAAGGATCGGACGGATATGGTGGCGTGCTGTAACACAGTCGGGCGTGCGGAAATGTGGGTGAGAAACCAAGCGACAGGTATTGGTCAAGGACCCCGGGGCGGACGCTCACCGGTCGACTCGGGATTTGTTGTAAGGAACGCGCTGCGCGGTGCGGGTGTGGCAAGAGGGGCAAAGCGCGCACAAGCTAATGCGGCGAGCGGTCGGGAGAGAAAGGGGAGAGGGGGCGGTGGAGATGATGGACGGAGCTGAGCTGGAGGGCGATGCGAACGAGTGCGAACGACTCTGTCGCTCGGCCGTGATGATGGGACCGAATGGCGGCACGTCCCTCGGCCGGTTTCCCGCGCGACACGTGGAATAAATCGACTTTTTCTCTCGTTCTCGAGCGACGAGCTCACGTCTCGATCGTTGGCCGCTACAGATCTCGCCACGAATAGGAGGGGCCAGAGCGATGATATTCACAATTTGTGTTAGATCTATATGCAGCTGGGAGGGACGATAGGCTTGGATGTGCGGATAGACAGACCGAGAAAATGAATATACTAAAAACGTCCGATTATGTATATCAGAAGGAAGGTGCCATAAAAAGGCACGCGCTGGCAGCCGCATCTCCGTCCAAATAAACCTGACGCGCGTGTGCAAGAACCGGGATCTGTCCCCACCCAGCGATTAGACAGTGGCGTCTCGAACATAAAGTAACGAGATTTTCTGATAAGCCAGAAACAAGGAGCGTAGGGGTTTGTGGTGCAGAGAGGCTGGGATGACTCTTCGCAAGTCAGAGCCCTCGATGAACGGGTCACGTCGAAGGACGCTACGCGAGGATTGCCGACACGGTATGAAGGGGAAGGCGGGTATGACGCCGCTCGCGGATGAGCTGCAGGGCGTCTGCGTGAAGTCGGCCGCTTCACATGATGGTGCAGGCACACCCTGTCGCAGGCGGCGCGAAGGGATCCTCGCCCTTGTTCAAGGGGCCCCATATCGACGGTATCTGAAGGCAAGACGCGTCAGAACTTGAACCGTGACCGCAAGCAAGCGGGATCTAGGTCTTGCCCCGGCTTCCGGCAACCGAGGAAGGAGGGGAAGAGGGAGACTCACCAGCGGGTCCTTGGTATTCTTGCAGTAGTCGATCAAACTATAGGAATGTCAGCGTCGTGATCCAACTCTCCTGAAGGCGAGCGTACCTCCTGCTGGCTTCGCTGACCCGGATCCTGGGTCGATGCAAATCCTCCTTTAGTCGCTGGTTATGCTCAGTGAGCCTCCTGAGCTTGAGCTCCGACATAGACTGCTTGTGCGGGCGGGCATCCATGGCGAGGCAACGGCGGTATCACGACTGAGCCTGTGGGCGTAGGTGTCGACGGACGGCGGAATGAAACGCGACTAGGTCGCGACCAAGGAGTTTTTCTCTGTGCGAGGAACGCGCAGGTTAGTTCGGAGGGAGTCGAGAGGTGGCTAGACAGCAGGGCAACGCACGGTATAGGAAGGAAGAAAAAGGTTGCTCAGCAGGAAACCGTTCGCAGGGAAGAGCGGACGTTGGATTTGGCGACGCCCGGAAGTTCGCTTGCGGCACAGGCGGTGGCGCGGCCCTTGTGCCCTTCAAGTTGCCTCAGACCATCCCATCCCATGCAATCATGGATGCGATCCGCGTCCCAAAGGTGAGCGTTATATGAATTAACGTGTGGAAGAAACAGGCGAGCTGAGTATACACAGGTTGAGCATGTTACCTGTACCAAAGGAGGACAATTATCAACCGGAACATTACACCTAACTGCACACCATCTCATATTCCGTCATGACGAGGGCGAGGAGATGTGGGTTAGTCCGACGCCGATGCATCGTAGGCGTATCTAGTAACTTTTCCTAGGTTCCGTACCCGTTGATCTCGCTCGTGACGAGGCTACCATCCAACTTGCAAGGGCAAACTCCCCTTACCCTGAGGACGCGTACTTTCGAGACATTTACGCTCACTTTCACGACTGAGAGCGATGCTCTAGATGTATTTGACAGTGTCAAGGAGCTTACAGTGGCTAGTAAGTCTCGATTCGCGCTCGGTATGGGGGCACATCTAACGTTGGCCGCAGCATCCGTGACACAGCTGTATGCATTCTTCTATTCACCAAATCCACCATTCGCTGCCAACGATGGATGGTCCTTCTACTCTCCCCGAGAAGAGTTCGGACGCATGGGTGTCGGTACCCGTACCAAGGCTTGGCGTTTTACCGACGTTAACAAGGATTACTCAGTGCGTGCTCGGCCCAGCCCCGAAGACCGTCACTCCGTTGACCTAACTGATACGTAGTAAATACAGTTTTGTCCGACTTATCCCGCCAGGCTCGTTGTACCCACGAGAATCAGCGATACGACATTGCAATATGCTTCCAAATATCGCAGCAAGTGCCGTATACCGGCGCTTGCCTACTTGCATTGGGGAAATTATGTGAGAGCTTTCCATGCCTTTTATACGCTGGTCACTTATCCCTCATAGGGCACGATCACTCGATCTAGCCAGCCTATGGTCGGATTGACCCAGAGCCGTTCTGTGCAAGACGAGAAACTGATTGAGGCGATCTTCCAATCACATCACAATCCGGAATCTCGTGTTGCCCCTGGACCTGTCTACGGCGCGACCAGCACCAATATCATCATCGACGCCAGGCCCACTACCAATGCCCTGGCGAACTCTGCGAAGGGAGCCGGCACCGAGAACATGGATCACTACAAGGAAGCAAGAAAGGCATACCTGGGAATCGATAATATCCACGTCATGCGGGACTCCCTTTCCAAGGTCGCGGAGGCTCTGTTTGAGAGTGCTGCCACGGGAAACGAAGCTTCGGGCGCCATTGTTCCTCCACTCGATCGCCAGGCTCTGCGGCGATCAGGGTGGCTACGACATATTTCGGCTATCCTCGAAGGAACGGTGCTCATAGTGCGGAACATTCACGTGAACTCCTCACACGTCCTGGTGCACTGCTCCGATGGCTGGGACCGAACCGCCCAGCTGTCGTCACTGGCGCAGCTGTGCTTGGACCCGTATTATAGGACCGTCCGCGGATTCCAGGTCCTCATAGAGAAGGACTGGATGTCCTTCGGCCACAAATTTCTTGACCGATGCGGTCACCTATCCTCGGAGAAGTTCTTCCTTTCACCGGTGGAAAACTCCGGAGGTGGCGGCGGGGCTGAAGCTGCGCAAGCCTTCTTTGCATCCGTCCAGAACCGGTTTGTCGGGCAGAGTCACCTGAAGGAGACGAGTCCGGTGTTCCACCAATTCCTCGAGAGCGTGCGCCAGATCCAACGGCAGTTCCCGGAGCGCTTCGAATTCAACGAACGCTTTCTGCGGCAGCTGCACTATCACCTCTACTCGTGCCAATTCGGCACGTTCTTGTTCAACTCTGAGCGAGAAAGACGAACGGCCGAACAAGGACCTCCACCCTGCGATCGGACAGCAAGCATTTGGGACTTCTTGAACTCCCCTCCCGAAAATGAACTCAATCTTAACCCTTTATACGACCGGAGCCTGGATGATCCAAAGAGTAGAGCAGCCAAAGCTGACATGGGAGTCCTTTTCCCCAATACTAAGGATGTCAAATTTTGGAACGAGTTGTATGGACGAACAGATGACGAGATGAACGGGCGCATCGTGATAGGACAGGCACAAAACCTCGAACTAGTGGGCCCCGTGGACGACTCCTCCGATGACTCTGTTACACGAGCCCTCACCCCTTCCTCTGCCCCCCTCTCCCCTGGCACTCCGTCTCGGACGTCGACCCCGAGTCTATCTGTATCAGAGTTGAAGAACACAGAGGCATCTCTGTCCAGCACGGAGGATCTGAATGGGTCGCGACACACTGCATCGACATCCGAGACAAGCTACAAGCCTTATCCCAGTTCAGCTTCCGCCTATACCCTCCGACGTCCTGTGGATAGCGTCCCGCGATCACCATCGCCCGCTAATGGTGGTCGGCGGACGACCGGTATGCCGGACGTCCTTGGTGCGGGGGTAAAGTCGGTGTGGGGCAGGTTCTCCTCAAACGCCAGCGCGGCTCTGAGCGCTGTTCAGGGCGCGTATGACGGGGTCGCGAAGGATTTCCGGACGCTCTCCATCTCGCCTAGCGCTGGCGAATTGAGGGAGAAAGAGCTGCAAAGTCCAGAGCAATGGACGACCTCTATCCCTTCACCGGACTATGCTGCCGGACCGTCGACTGCGAAGGTTCCAACGGCCACCACCGCAAGCACGCCTTCGAGCAATCCATGGAACACCGAGAGCATTGTACGTGTGCCATCGATGGCTCTCGACAATCCCTGGGGTTCTGTCCGTTCTCCCCCTGCCGATTCACTATCGAGCAGTGGCCATCCTGCGTTGGACGAACTGCCTCTGTTTGATCCCCTGCCCCCGCCATCCTCGGAGCGTGCAGGGATATCAAATCTCCCAATCAGTCAACCTGGCTCGCGGCCGCAATTGCAACCTAGTTCTCAGGGCCCCTCTTCAAAGCCGATTGTCGCGCAGGAAGTACCCACGATTTCGTCAACGACCTCGCCCAATCTCAGCCGAGGAACGACGAGTGTCACTTCGCCAGGCTTGAATGAGACTCCACGGGCTGCCGACTCGGATCCTCTGGGTGTGGGTTTCTCGTAATAGAGACAGTTTGACACATCGGGCTCATGTTTCCCTCATGTACGATTATCTCTCGCCACGTATCGCAACCGTAGAATACATTGATGTATCAGAAGCTTTCCGTTCTACTACCGTCCCTGCCTAAAGCGAATGGCGTGATGGGCGATAAAATCGAGTGACACCTCCCGTGACTTCAAAAGCTGGTGAACTTTTAACTCGCGAGCAACTCGCCTCCCGCAGTCTTCTCTCCCCTCTCCCTCCTACTCACCCCTCCTCCGTTCGCTATGGTTGCTCTCAAGCCTGGTCACTTCCTGTTCACCTCCGAGTCTGTCGGCGAGGGCCATCCTGGTTCGCGAAGCCGTTGATTACGATATTGACGCGCTGCTGACCACGCGCTTTCTCTGCAGACAAGATCTGTGACCAGGTCTCCGATGCTATCGTCAGTTGTCTTCCTATATTGCGATGATACCTGATACCAGCTAACGCATTGTGCAGCTTGATGCCTGCCTCGCGCAAGACCCGTTCTCCAAGGTCGCCTGCGAGACGGCTTCCAAGACTGGCATGATCATGGTCTTCGGCGAGATCACCACCAAGGCCAACATCGACTACCAGAAGGTCGTCCGTGAGACCATTCGGGAGATCGGATACGACGACTCGTCGAAGGGCTTCGATTACAAGACCTGCAACTTGCTCGTCGCGATCGAGCAGCAGTCGCCCGATATCGCCCAGGGTCTCGACCACGGCTCGCTCGAGTCCATCGGTGCCGGTGACCAGGGTATCATGTTCGGCTACGCCACCGACGAGACGGAGGAGTACATGCCGCTCACGATTACGCTGGCGCACAAGCTCAACGCGGCGCTCGCTGTCGCCCGCCGCTCTGGTGAGCTGGCATGGCTTCGCCCGGACACGAAGACCCAGGTCACTGTCGAGTACAAGAAGGATGGCGGCGCTGTGATCCCTCTTCGCGTGGACACTGTGGTCATTTCCACTCAGCACGCGGACGAGATCTCGACTGAGGAGCTTCGGAAGGAGATCTTGGAGAAGGTCGTCAAGAAGGTAATCCCCGCCAACCTTCTTGACGAGCGTACCATCTACCACGTGAGACTTTCGCCGGTGCCTTCCTCGCGGCAACGTTGCTCAACTCGACAAAATTGTAGATCCAACCCTCCGGCCGCTTCGTGATTGGTGGTCCTCAAGGTGATGCTGGTCTGACCGGTCGCAAGATCATCGTCGACACCTACGGCGGTTGGGGCGCGCACGGTGGAGGTGCCTTCTCTGGCAAGGACTTCTCCAAGGTCGATCGTTCGGCGGCTTACACCGCTCGCTGGATCGGTGAGCTAGCGCTGATAATTTCGTGTCTGTGGCAAGATTGTTCATGATCTCGTAGCCAAGTCCCTGGTCGCAGCCGGCCTTGCTCGCCGTGTCCTCGTGCAACTTTCCTATGCTATCGGCGTTGCCGAGCCCCTCTCCGTCTTTGTGGACTCGTACGGCACTGGAAAGAAGTCGGATGAGGAGCTTGTGGACATCATCCTCCAGAACTTCGACCTCCGGCCTGGTGTGATCGTGCAGGCCCTTGACCTGCAGAAGCCTCAGTACCGCAAAACCGCCTCGTACGGCCACTTTGGTGAGTGTCTATCAATGCCGGCGACTTATGAAGCCTGTATTGACTATATATGCAGGCAACCCCACTTACTCTTGGGAGAAGCCCAAGCAGCTCAAGCTCTGAGCACTCGGCGTCATTGCGTGCCTCTTGCTCCCGTTGCATCGGAAGTTCATCCTTCCGCTATCATTATTACTGCATTTTGCTTTCTGTCACGGCGTTTTACTAGATCATGGTCTACTACTTCACGCAATCATTTAGCTGCTCCATCTCGATAGGTCAAGGAGGGCTCCTCATAGCGACGGCTATTCGTATACATTACACGTCATATACCGCTAGTGTAGCATATCGTAGAAAATGGAAACGCGTTCAACCGCTCACCGATGGTATCGACCTAAGTTGACCGACTGTTGTCCTAGAGCATGATTTCGGCAGATGGCGGACCGCCGCGATCCGTGCCCGAGGCTGAGCCGATAAGTCCCTTAACCTGAAGTTTTTGGGCCGGCGGGATGGATAACATTCAGCCTCTACGCACGTTCCTCGGCTTCAGCTCGTAGACTGAGCCTGCGGTGCAGCGCACTGGTCCCAAACCACGTCAAGAAACAGTGAGAGGCTGCCTGCCCGTCTCCTTCGTCGCCAGATTCATCTGATCTCGACCCTCCACGTTACAGTGTGTGGGATACTCGGCCTGCTCCTCCATGACCCGAAGCTGGACGCCGCCTCCGAAATCTGCGAGGGGTTGGCCCTATTGCAGCACCGGGGCCAGGACGCATGTGGGATTGTCACCTGCGGGCCAAAGGGGCGTTTCTACCAATGCAAGGCGAACGGCATGGTCCGGGATGTCTTCGACACCAACGCTATTTCTCGATTAATCGGAGGGATGGGCATCGGGCATGGTACGCGCCACACGGTCTACTCCGGATGAACGCAGTCTTACGCTTGACCCTCTCTTGTAGTTCGCTATCCAACTGCCGGAAGCTCACATCATGCCGAAGCGCAACCGTTCTATGTTAATTCTCCATACGGGATCGTCTTCGCCCATGTGAGTCCTCCTATTCGAAGCAGACAGCACGTCTCATCCGCCTTCCGAAGAATGGGAACCTAATCAACACTACCTCGCTGCTGCGTTTCATGGATGCCGAGGCGCATAGGCATATAAACACCTCCTCCGACTCCGAGTTGCTCTTGAACATATTCGCGAGCAACCTCCAGCAGACGGGCAAGTTTCGAATCAACGAGGACGACATCTTCACCGCGATTGGCGGGCTCATGCAGCAATGCAAAGGAGCGTACGCCTGTGTGGCCATGCTCGCCGGGTTCGGCATAATCGCCTTCAGGGACCCTAACGGCATACGGCCAGTGGGCATGGCGAAGCGTAAGGCTGCTGATGGATACGACTACTTGTTCGCCTCGGAGAGTGTTGTGGCCGATGCTTCCGGCTTTGGAGAATGGGAGGACGTGAAGCCTGGTACATTTCGAAATCATCAGTCCCAGGATACAGACCCTGACATATCCTTTCTTTCCAGGTGAAGCTGTAATCATCACCCGCTCGTCGGTGTCCCGGCGACAAGTCGCGCCTCCTGCTGTTTTCGCCCCTGATATCTTCGAATACGTCTACTTTGCACGGCCCGATTCCGTCCTTGACGGCGTCAGTGTGTATCGTAGCCGTATGGCTATGGGCGATGCTCTGGCAGACCAAGTCCGCCGCGTCCTAAGAGCGCACTATATGCAGGTCGATGTCGTGATACCCGTAAGCACGCAGCATTCGTCATTGTTCCGCTTCACCCTTATACTGCCCTCCAGGTTCCAGACACGTCCAGAGTGGCTGCACTAAATCTGGCGCAAAGCCTGGGCCTGCCGTATCGAGAAGGATTCATTAAGAATCGGTATGTAGGGCGAACATTCATCATGCCGGGCCAACAGATGAGGTGGGTTGCGAATCTTCTGATTGCGACGTGCCGAAGTAACCGCTGGCTTACAGACGGAAGAACGTTCGACGGAAGCTCAATGCCATGGCACTGGAGTTCTCCGGGAAGAACGTGCTAATCGTGGACGGTCAGGATCGTATCGTGTGTGCTCTCGGTTTCTATCTCATCACCATCGCAGATTCCATCGTACGCGGTACCACATCCAAGGAGATCATACAGATGGCCAAGGACGTCGGCGCGAAGAAGGTTATCGTCGCGAGTTGCGCACCACCGATCAGATATTCCAACGTCTACGGTATCGACATGCCATCGCGATCCGAACTCGTGGCGTATAATCGCGACGAGGAAGATATCGCGAAGGAAATCGGCGCGGATCTCGTCATTTACCAGAGCTTGCCGGATCTCGTTGCGTCCGTGCGGCAGTTCAACCCGGCCATTGAACACTTCGACTGCTCTGTGTTCACGGGCGAGTACGTCACCGGGGGCGTGGACGCAGAATATCTACAATACATCGAGAGCTTGCGCGCGGACAACGTGAAGGGCAAACTGCAGGGAGGTGACATCGACGCGCTCGAAGGTAAGGGCGGCGGTGCGGTCAAGAGTCCCACCGCTCCCAACGGCATCAATGAGACCTACGAGGAGGCGCAAGAGCAGAGTCTTGGCTGCAGCGGTCCGATGAACGGCGCCGATGCCACCATAGGCTTATACAACCACCACAAAATGAACTGAAGATGTATCCTTAGAATAAGTAGAGGTCATACTGGGTCTAGACGTGACGATGTATTATCTCTTGTACACCTTTCCCTATAATTACGCAATTAGTTGCCTACGAAGACACATGCCAGTCGAGAATGTCCGCCCATTTTCCCGGAAGAAGTTGCGAGATCTGCTCTACGTCCTTGTCGCCTCGTCCAGAAAGACAGACAACGATGTCCTGATCCTTGGGCAAGGTCTTGGCCAATCGTACAGCCTCCCAGATCGCATGCGATGACTCCAGCGCTGTGAGATGTGGAGATCTATCAGAGGTACTTACGACAAACACAGATGGCCCAACGAACCTGGTATAATACCCTCCAGCTGGGTCAGCATCCTGAAACCGCGGAGGGCCTCTTCGTCGGTGGCGACCACGTACTCTGCCCGACCGGAGTCCTTAAGCCATGCATGCTCCGGTCCGACGCCAGGATAGTCAAGACCAGCGCTGATGGAATGCGTCTCAATGATCTGGCCAGCCTTGGACTGGAGGATGTAGGTGCGAACACCGTGAAGCACACCCGGTGTGCCGGCAGACAGCGTAGCACTATGGCGATCGCCATTGATACCTACGAACGAGTGATCAGTACTGATATGACAGGGTAATACGTAGAAGAGGTACCTTCGCCGCCCGCTTCAACTCCGATGAGCCTTACGCTCGGATCCTTGATAAAATCGTAGAAGGTGCCTATCGCGTTACTACCTCCACCGACGCAGGCCACGACGGCGTCAGGCAGCTTTCCTGCGACCTCCTGCATCTGCGCCTTGATCTCCTCACTGATGACCTTCTGGAAATCACGGACAATCGTCGGGAACGGATGCGGCCCGATAGCGGAGCCAACGAGGTAATGTGTCGTCGAGAGGTTTGTGACCCAATCTCGCATCGCCTCGTTGACGGCATCCTTAAGCGTGCACGAACCGGAATGGACGGGGATGACCTTGGCTCCGAGCATCTCGATGCGGAAGACGTTGAGGGCTTGGCGGCGGACGTCTTCGGCACCCATGTAGATGATGCACTCCAGACCGAAACGGGCGCACACGGTAGCGGTAGCCACTCCGTGCTGACCCGCACCTGTCTCTGCAATGATACGTTTCTTGCCTATCCGTTTTGCGAGTAAGATCTGGCCGATGGCGTTGTTGATCTTATGAGACCCGGTGTGGTTCCTGCGACAAGACTATGAGAAACGGGTGGTGACTGATCCGGAAGACCAGGCGTACAAATCCTCTCGCTTCAACCAAATCTTGGCACCCCCAGCCTGGGCGGTGAGCTTCTCCGCGAAGTACAGATTGCTCGGCCTGTTCATGTAGCCGTACAACCCGCGGAACTCCTTCCAAAACTCGGGATCAGCCATAGCGGCCTTGTGAGCTGCCTCCAGCTCGATGAGGCAGTCGACGAGAGACTCCGGCACATACTGTCCACCAAACTGGCCGAACCGCGAGGGTAGTACGGCGGGATCGGCGGCTGAATCGCCGTGCGTGCCTGCCGATCCGTCTTGGGCGGCGTTGACAACAGGCGTCGTGACCTTGCCCTCGGCGGGCAAGGGTGGGAGTTGAGGCGCGGTGCCCTTGAGGCTGATCTCGCGGCAGTAGCTCTCCACATTGTTCGCGATGGCCGTGGTGCCCTTGGGCGAATTCTTGATGACGGAAACGAGGCGGCTACCAATGACCACCGCGTCAGCTCCTGCTGCTGCGACGGTCTCAAAGTGTTCGCGGGTCGCCACACCAAAGCCAACAGCCAGGGGTACGGTTGCATACTGTCGGACGCGTGCGATGAGGTCAGGTAGCGCACTGTTGACCGAGTTTTTGTCAGACGTCGAGCCAGTCGTTCCCATCTGCAATCCAGTTCAGTCCTAAGTTGTCTATATATCTGTGATCCCGAACCTTGGAAACAACGTAGATGAAGGAGTCCGCGATGGACGCCAGGAACTTGATGCGCGGAAGGGTGGTGGAGGGTGCAAGTAACGGAACGTACGATACGCTATATATGAAGTCAGATATCGCTGAGACTATTAACTTGGCACAAGCAACTTACCCAGCTTTCGTGCATTTTTCGCGGAAAACCATGGCTTCTTCAGGAGGCAAGTCCACCATGATGAACCCACTAGCACCAGCTTCGCGCGCATCGTGTATTGCCTTCTCTTCGCCGTATGCAAGTAAGGGGTTATAGTAACCTAAAGCAGATGATTATGCTCCCATGCTCCGTCGGATGCAGCGATCATCATGTACCCATCAGGAGAACCGGTGCCGTCAATCCCTTGCTACGTGCTTCCCTGAGCATGCCAAGGCATTGCGGGTAGTCCACGTCGTTTTGCAGCGCGACCTGAGTGAACGTCGCTGTCTGTCAGTGATAAATCGACGGCGGGATTGAGCGCGACGCACTGTGTTCGATTCCTGGATCACTGGGCCGTCTGCTATGGGATCAGAGAAGGGGATTCCCATCTCAATTATGTCGGCACCACCCTGCTGCATTGCGAGAAGGATCGGCGCAGTATCCGCCGGGGTAGGGTACCCAGCGGTAACGAACGTTACCAGCGCCGGCTGGCCCTGAAGCCATCTCAGTCGACGGTCCCGTACTAAACTGCGGCAACTCACTTGCGCCTTTTTGTCATCAAAGACCTTCTTCAGGGCGTCCATGGTGATGAGGGTCAAGCCTGGCTGTGAATTTCGAGCGTTGGAGCGTCCGGTCTTTGTCGAGTCACCTGGCGAGCCGAAAGGCCGATCTTGGGTCGTCAGCGGAGAATTGCCTCGGACGATGTTATCGACTTGGAAGACGACGTGGAGGATGGAAAATGACGCTCAAGAGCCCGATCCGATTCATATTTTCGACTGCTCTCCAACGCTGACACAACGCAGGCGGTGGCGGAGGTCGCTTTTAGCCTCTGCCACCGTCGCTTGCAAGTTGCACTTGTAACCGATCGTCCAATTTTACTGTCCGTCTACCAATCCTCAAGGCCATGTTTGTCGCTTGCAGACTTTCCTGAGGCCTCCAGACAGAAAATCTGTCATCTGAGCACACCGTCACCGGCCCCAATAATGTATATCGCGTCTGGAATTTTATTCAGTGCGCCGAATGATGCACACCTTACTCATCAATTACATCACCTCAAGATTCGACTATATATACGCGAGGATTTTGTATCGTAGCGCAATGTTCTCTTGCAATACGACAGGATCCAACTAGAGACGTCCTGTTCCAATAATTATTGGAATCCCAAAACTTTTCCCACCGCAAAATCCCTAGCTCTGGCCCGGATCTCAATGATTATTGGACAACAGAACGTCTCTACTGATTCGTCGCGCTACGCGCTCTATTTCCCTTTCCCTCACGTGCACAAGTGTTGCACCTAAGGATCAGGCCTCTTCACTCGTCAAACAATGCTCATCCACTTTTGCGCCCTGCCCCATGGCCGGTGCCTGGAGGGACCCAGGCACGATGAACTGATTCACCTCCGAATCACAGGGCACGTTTTTGACAACGAGTGGCCAGCGGACGACGGATTGACGACAGCCAAGCCTTCGACTCTCCAGCGGACAGCGGTGTTTCATTGTTGCTCATAGCCAATCTTGTTCTCGCGATTGCTCTGCTTCTGGCAAGAATGCGACCCTCGGTTCCGTCATTTGCTCTTCCACCATCGCCTTCAGCCGATTTGGACGGAGTTCTGCGCGGTTACATATTCGCTCCGTACATCGTGGAGAACAAGGTTGGCCAGCCCCACGAATTCTAAGGCCAAGCATGCAAGAGCGTCCTTTCTCCGACGGCGGTTCGTGCCAGAGGCTAGACTTTGTACAATGCGCCTGCGTCGGTCTTGGTGTGGAGCCGTGAGCAACCCCGTCCTATTGACGCACGGCCTTGTGCATGCGCCGTTCGCAGTTTTTGCGAGAGCGCACTCCGTTATCGACATGATCCGCATCTCGTCTCGAGGACCAGTCAAGTTTTCAAGCAATAACATACGGTTGCTCGTATGGACATCCAGCCTACGATCATGCGAAGTGCCACTGTTGGGACCGGAGTATCAAGCATACATCCGCACATAGACGATAATGAGTTTCACCGCTTGTCGTTCTTTCGCGGTTCCCGCGTGTGCCAAGCATCGTCCACTGGCATATGACCGCCGGCCTGTCTATGCTTCGGGACATTTCGTGTTGTTCCGTGCCTTGTGAGCTTACTACATGCCCTGGCCAACATTACCCCTGGAGTCCCCCCGCATTCATCCATGTCGCTGCCCATAATGCTCCACCACCGCCCTTGTGCCGCTGCCAGCTAAAGCCGTATAAGATCTGTCGGGGGCAAGCCGCCCTCCATTGAGTCACAGGTTCCCCTCCCCGATTTTTTCGATCCGGTATGCGCAACCTTTTCTTCGTTCTGTATCTGTGCGGCCTCGCGCACCTAGGCTTTCTTCTTGGGAATGCCTCGCCTCCACCGCAGAGGGGTGGGCGTCAGCGACGCCAAGATATTGTCCGCGACGTGCCACTCCTGATTGGTCGGTTGCTGCACCGTCGTCCGCCGGGTTTGCACTCATCTCTCGTCGCTGTCTGCTCCAGACTATCCGGGACAGACCCTTTTACCAGCGATTGAGGACATTTTGTTCCTCAATCTCACGAATGGCTCCTTCATCACCACGGACAATATCCAGGGGGACATTCTGTTAGTTTGTCGGCCATGATTAGCCTTGGTGGCGAGCTCACAAATCATAGTATCGGGATGAAGAAACCAAAGGAAACGTTCCTGTTCTTCCATATCAATGATGCAGCAACCTTCAAGTCTGTCCTGAAAAATAACATGTCAGTCCCATTGACGATATAACAGGTTTACTGCCGCTGATGCTTGATGCAGCTACCCGGAAATCACGACGACCACGCAACTTATCTCGCCCCCATCGGCGCAGCCGCTGGCCCTCCTCAACATTGCTTTCACCGCGTCCGGGCTCGAAGCGTTGAACGTGCTCGATCCCCTTGGGGATTTGGTGTATCCTGGTGGGCAGTACGCAGACGCTGGCGACCTTGGCGATGTCACTAGCAATTGGGAGGACGCGTTCAAGGGAACGGACACACACGGCGTATTCCTGATCGGTTCTGACCAAATAACGTAAGATACCCGATTCATTTCCACAGACAGCCTAAACAACACGATTTGTAGGTATGTGAACGATTTGATTGACGACATCCTGTCTTGGCTTGGACCAGCCATAACTGTGCGCGACCGCATTGACGGCGCAGCGAGGCCCGGTGCGGAGGCAGGACATGAACACTTCGGCTTCCTTGATGGCATTAGTCAGGTTCGTTCCCATTGCAGAACCTTGCACCGATGCTCATAGCTCCATGTCAGCCTGGTGTCGGAGGATTTGTCACGAATTTGATGCCTGGACAACAACTCGTCCTTCCGGGTACCATCCTGACCGGCCACCTGGGAGATGTCGGCCTTCGGCCGCTGTGGGCGAGAGGCAAGATGTCCATTCCACGGTGGCAGTATAATAAACGCTCAAATTTTACACAGATGGCAGTTTCCTCGTTTTCCGTAAACTTCAACAGTGAGGAACCCCTCAACAGCAGTGATCTGGATCTCCCCTGACGCAGCGAACGACAGATACGTTCCCGAATTTAACAAATATTTGCAAGACAATGCCATTCAGCATCCAGGGCTTTCGCCGGCCCAGGGAGCTGAATTACTAGGTGCTCGGTGAGTCGACTAGTCAATATTCAGGATCTGCGAGTAGTGCCTGACAGCATGCACTAGCATGGTTGGACGATGGAAATCTGTAGGATGATTTCGCAGCGCCACGAAACTTGACTTAGTTCTTACTTCCAGGGAGCTCCCATCGATCTGTTCCCTACTGCGGACAACCCGGCCATCGGTGCTGACCCAACTCACAACAACGGCGAGTACAATCATGTTGATCAACACGCTATATTGCAATAACATGGCCATCCTGGGTAGATTTCACGTACAACCATCCTCTTCCGTTCCTACTCCCCACCGATCAGACATACTGCCCATGGACCGCTCACATCAGGAAGACGCGTCCCAGAGCCGACGAGGTGGATGTCAAGTAAGCCTTATGGAGCCATAGGTCGCGTTTTGGAGGCTGACAGCGATTCAACAGCTCTATTAACGTCATCATCAGAGCAGGAATTCCGTATGGTCCCGAAGGCGAGTAGGGGCAGCCTGAAATTGAGCTTCAGCATTGAGAGCCCAAAATAGTTACCGCAGATGAAGCCAAATCAAATACTACGAAGACGGATCGCGGCCTGGCCTTCGGTGAGATTGATAGTGAAACGAATGGGAGAATCCGAGAATCCAATTGAACATCCCTGCAGTTGCCTACCAGAGCAATATCGCCCTTGGGTATCGTTTCCAGCAAACCCTTTGGTCAAATTCCCAGATGTGCGCCAATATCAGTTCTTCCGATCAGCTCATGTTGACGCGCCCGTATACTAGTTTCCCGCCAGCGAAACTCGATCTATCACCCGGCTTCGATCCATTGATTGGCCAGAATAGCGGAGGCACTCGTACTGCTGGCGGCCTTAACCCTTATGACCAGACGAGGGACTACGTGCTGAAGGACTTCATTGTTAGCCGTGGTGGAGACTACTTCTTCTCGCCCTCGCTTTCCGCAATCCATGATGTGATCAGTGCGTGAGGACGCGGGAGCTCGGTAAGATTATGGTACTTCGGGTATATGTTACTTTCTTGGAAAGAATTGTAACAACAATGCTTCGCTGTATCGTCGACGCGTGTCCAAAGCATGGTATGTTGCAATGAGGCGCAACAGGAGGCGACGAACAATGTGCAGCCACTGTGATACGGTGAACAATATTCAGGAGTTGTGCGTGCATCCGTCTCGTAGATGTTCGCATCGCAGGATATCGCACACATAGCCATTGTCATAATCTTCGTGCCGTTCCAGCCCGAAGGGATCTGAGACACGGGCTCTTTTCGAGGGACAGTGCATAGCGAGCAGCGTTCACTTCTTTGTGCTCATCAAGTCATAGAACGCTTCCTGTGGAAGATCGACACTCCCGACACGCTTCATGCGTTTCTTCGATTCTTTCTGGTTTTCCAAGTGCTTCATCTTGCGTTCGTAATGACCTTATTGACGCCTCAGCTCCAGCCATCCCGCTGTCGGGTGAGCATTCGGCAAATACTGACCTCCATATAGCCCCGCAGTGACGTCAGCCCGTAAGGCAGAGAGAGTTTCCCTTGCAATGACCTTCTTGCCAACGACAGCTTGTATAGGCACCTCGAATAGCTGCCGAGGTATCACCTTGTCTATAACGTGTAATGTTAGCCCTCGTCCATCAGACATCCGTGCATTACTGACGCAATTTCTTCACCCACGCACGTCCGACTGACTGTTCGGCGGAGCGATGAACGATCAGCGCAAGCGCATCAACGGGTTTCGCATTCAGTAGGAATTGCATCTGACAGGTACGTTGGAATTCAGACCTTCTCGAGAGCTCGTGAGCATACGTACCTTGACAAGATCGCTGCGCTTGTACCCAGCTTCCTCATAACTATGAAACGATCAGATCAAGAGATCAAGCGAGACCGCTAGGCCACTGACTCGAAGCTCGCAAAACCTGAGCTTCTACTCTTGAGCTTGTCAAAGAAATCGGTTACGATCTCGCTGAGGGGCATGTTGGCTGTCAAAATGATACGCGACGCTTCTGCCGTTGACTCCGTGTCGGAAGCACCTTCGAGGTACTGATAGTCCATATCTTCGCCGCGATGAGAAAAGCATAGGTCCATCATCTCGCCCAGGTACTCTGCACGATGAGCGCGTCAGTCCGTGTTTGACGTTCGCAAGGACGGAAAACAGTCACCTTCAGGTACAATGATCGTAGCTTTAACTAGAGGCTCTCGAATTTCCTTGACTTTGCTGGAAATGTCCGTCATATCAGGGAAATCAACTGGGTTGCTGATAGTAACAATCTTCTCTTTGTCGCCTTTCTCCTTGTAGACCACTGATATCGACCGTCAGTTGAATAGGTCCGAATCTTTCCTATATCAGCCGTACCTTGGTAAGGTACTGTAGGAGCGGTAATTATGATGTTCGCTTCGTATTCGTCCTCCAGGCGCTGTCGGAACACATCCATGTGAAGCGTCCCGAGGAACCCCAGGCGACAGCCTTGTCCAAGCGCGGTTGAGCTATCACGTTGGACGGTTACGCTGCGATCGGTCAGAGTTAGCTGGATACATGTCGTGCATATTAGCCACGGAGGGAATCAGGGTGAAGTGGATGCCTTACCTTCTTGATTGATTCCTCCAGTTTCAAGAAGTCATTGCTATCAACCGGGAAAACACCCGCGAAGACCTAGAAGCGGGCCGTCAGTCAATTTTGTCAGGCTGTGATAGAAAATTCCCTGACCATAGCCTTCGTTGGTTTGAAGCCAGGCATGGGTTCAACAGGCTCCCCAGCACGATGTAGGGTATCGCCGATATGTGCTATTAGACAAAATACTCAGTATCTGCAATTGGCACGTTGGCACTAACACGATTTCAACGGAACAGACCTTCACTGCTGTCTTTCATCGCGCATGCAATGAAACCCACCTGACCGGCTTGCAAGGTCGTGGTAGGTGTCTCTTCCGGGTGCATGATGCCAAGCTCAAGGACCTCATACTTCTTGCGAGTGAAGGTTGAAACGATTTTGTCGCCTAGAGGGACGATCGAGATGTCAACGAGAACCCCCTTGAGTTGCTTGAAGGTGAACGGGCTACCTTTCTTCAAGATGCCTTCTTTAATGTTCACGAGAGAGATGACACCTAAAGCACTGATCAACGGATTGTGCTGAGAGTGGCAAGATTGGCCAGTCTTCTGCAGATTGCCTACCTCGATAACGATCATACCTGACAGGATCACATAGCATACGTGAGCTCATATGAACACACATACTCAGCTGCGGCTTACGAAGAATCAAACATGAAAGCCTTCAATCGCTGATTACGGTCACCTGCGGGAGGTGGTACACGGTTTACAATCGCCTCTAGCACCCGTTCGACGCCGACACCTTTAAACGCTGTGAATGAGCCTCACAGAAACGAAGGGTCAGGACATCATCGACCTGTCTTTGCTGATATATGCAACATATCGTCGGGTTTCAAACCAAAGGTTGCCTCCATCTGCCGCGCAATTCGATCAGGCTGAGCTGCTGGCAGGTCTATCTGTCCATAAGCGAGATACGTCATCTGGGCCCGCTGCTGGAAGTACTATCTGGGTTGACCTTGTTGAGCACCGGGACAATGACTAAACCGTGTTCCCTTGCTATATGGAAAACGCTTATGCTTTGGGCTTGTATGCCTTGTGTGGCATCCACAAGGAGCAAAGCGCCTTCGCAGGCAGCCAAGCTCCGCGCAACCTCCCAGGCAAAATCCACATGTCCAGGTGTGTCAATCAGGTTAAGAAGGTAGCGATGACTCGGGGTGGATGGTGGAGTATGAAACATGCTGGTGACACAAGTGAGCACGACCATGGACGGACACATACATGAAGTACGAGCATACCTGGCAGTTTGTGCCTTCACTTAACCAGCAAAGGATTAGCGAAATGCTGCAAGGGTCTATGGTCACCGCCTCACCCGTTATGCCACGTTCACGCTCAACCTTCAATTTATCTAGCACTTGGGCGTTAACGCCCTTCTGCCGCTTACTTATCGTCCCGGTAAGTTCGAGTAAACTGCAACATCGATGAGCGCCGAAAAGCCTTGGCAAATGTGCAATGATCTGACCGGTCCGCCAATGTAGACTTTCCGTGGTCTGTCGCGCAATTCTTCATGTCGATCAACACCATCGCACAATACATGAGACATACCGATATGAGCAATAATGGAGAAATTCCTGCAAACATGGGCAAGTTCAAGTTCGGGCTGCGTGCGCCATATCACCAATAATTCACCGAACGAGTTCAACAGGAAAGTCTTCCATTTGTAGGCTTGGCTGCCCAATTTTCTGGGTAGAGTAGCATGGCGCAGATGCCGTTATACGACGTATCGATTTCCCTTGGGCTTGTCTGGAAAACACCTGGAGACACCTATGTCGCCAGCAAGTTTGCGGAGGTCGCATTCGAAAGGAACGCAAGCGTACAGCCACCAGATGCTTCTCTCGACGTTGGCAAATGTCTCTGCAGGAAGAGCTCGAAAACCGCAAGGCTCGTCTTGAGGCCCTGAGAGCGCGTAAAGCAGGACAGGGCAACGAGAATGGGTGCGTAACTTACGTCTGTTGCTGTCAGTCCTGAGTTAATCTCCTCACAGAGAGCTAGCTACCCTTGTCAGTCATCGAAATTACGACCCTGCTACGCGGACGTTACGCAAGCACGGAAGGAATGGCGATACGGACATAGATGATACAGTAGAGAAGAATGTCCAAGGGTTGGCGGAGAAGATAGTCGCGGAGGACGAGGAACGAAGAGCACAGGATTTAGTCGGTCTCACTGGTCCATCCCTCTCGACGGCTTTCTGACGTTCTTTGGATATTCAGGATTTGTTCAATATTGCGCCGAAGAGAGCAAACTGGGATCTGAAACGCGAGATGGAGAAGAAGCTTGCGAAGCTGGAACGCAAGACGCAGGAGGCAATACATACGCTCATCCGTACGTTCCGTTCAACTCATAGCTGCGCCTCCGGACTCTCGTTTCAAGGCGACACCTGCTCATCCATACACAGGTCAACGATTAGCTGCACAAAAGGGTCAATCAGATGACATTGTGGGCGCAATGCGCGCCCAAGAGCGTGCGGACGATGATGACGACGATGAGGATGACTGAAATCCCGCGCATGCAAGCCCGCAAGCATCAATGCTGGCTTGTGTATGCGCTTGCTGGAGTTATTCACAACTTGCACACAACGTTCGATAGTCGTCCAGCGCCCCCGATCCAACTACATCAAAAGGCAACGGAAGCGGCGGCCCGCTCCTAATCTCGCTCGTTTGAGCATTCCGGGGGCAAACGGGCGAGCTCTTCCTCACCCGGACTACATCACTTGCATGAAATTTGGCTATCCATATGCATGAGACGCACCCGGATCGACTCCGTAGGAAATTGTTATTCACAGTCGAGAGCATCGTAAATGCTGCTTAGCTTCGGGCCACGCGTCTAAGTGACTGTGCAACCTCGTGATACTATTCGAACAACGACCGTCGTGTTTCTGATCCAGAACAACGCGAAAAGTACACAAAACACCTGAGGCTCTACACTACCACGTCATGCCTTCCCAATGGGATCCAACAACGCAGGAATGGGTGGGCTGAAGAAGTACTCGCCACCTCTCGCCAGAGTGAAGTCCTCGAGTACATATTCCCTCCCGGGGTCGAAGGGGTCAAGTCCAGCGGTGGACCGCGTGTTGCCGTTGTTCAGCGAAATGATTGGCTCGAAACCAGGGGTGATGTCCGTCTTCAGAGGCGGGAATATTTGCGAGTTGTCCCACATGGTTTGCTGGAAACGGAAGCCAAGGCCGATGTCGCTATTGTAAGCAACTGGATGAAAGACGAATATATAAGTCGCTGCAAAAGAATCTGCAGAGAAAGTGATCAATCACCAAATGCCAGACCACGGTCAATGCTAGTCTTGTTGGCGGCCAACTCCGCGGCTGTCACTGAGAAAGAGGGACCACTATCAGGAATGGTATAGCGTTTCCGCGCGTTTCCTTACCGTCTGGACCGTAGGGGATTGATGACCTCATGATCACCATGATACCACTTTGACAGACTATTGTCAACGCTCTGCGGGTGCTTAGTGCTGTATTAACTCACTTGACGTCGAGTTCATCCGCACGCGGTCGGTTCTTGCGAGTGTGGGCCGTCCACGGGCAGTAAGACTGGTTCGCTGGAAGGAGGAACGGCAGTGGGTGATCATAATCGAAATCTGAGTAGGAGGAAGTGAGTGTTCTGTTTCACCTAGCTCTAGCAAACAAGGCGTACGCACTATTGTTGACGTTGGGATCGGTGCCGGCTGTGGCATTATCCTTCCGCGGGAAGAGATCAACAGGTGCGCCGGATTTCCATCGGCCGATCATTCGGGCACCCAATAACTCAGCTCCTTCCTCGGGCGTCAAGCTGCCGTCCGGGGCTTGAATGGCGTTGTCGACGAGATACTTGTCGAACTCCGGCACAAATCTTGGCAGTGCGTCAGCGAGGTTGGTGTTCGTGAGATCACAGTATACTCACTGCTGCAAGAGGCGGAATACGAGGAACGAGCCGTCCTTAGCCCAGGCAGGTCGCACCCCAATGTCGCCAAGCCTTCCCAAGAGGATGGTACCGGGAAGACTGAGTTCTACCCCTGGGGCAAAAGTCGGGTTGAAGCCAGATATTCCAGGCTGCATAACGATCAAGGTCAATGCCTCGGCACTTTAACAGCGAACTCTGACTCTACCTGGCCAATGCCGTCTAGGAAACCAAAGTGTTCGTGACCGAGGTTCTCTCCCTGTCTTGCCGCGCCGTTAACGCGAGTAACCTCCGTGGCCGAAGTCCCAAGGCCCTCGGTGATTTCATCCAGCGTGTCGTTGATGAACCTGCAGAAGCAACGCTTAATGCTACAATCATCATCCGAGGATGAGCACTCACTGCTGCTGGTCGGATGCGATGATGATGACGCCATGGATTCCCGTGCCAACGAAGGGTGGGTGCCAGTTCACGGTACCGGGATCACCGAGCACAGATGCATCCGCAGTCATGCCGAAAGGGAATACAATATCTCCGAGATCATCCAATATGCCGAGGGAAGTAAGACCGCTGTGGGAGAAGGCGATGTTGACCATCGCCAATGGTTGCTGCGACACAGGCCCCAATATGGTCGTCGTTGAAGTGACCAGCGGATGGATCGTATTCCTCAGAGCAGACTTGAAGCCGGTCGCGTCGTTCACGTGGAAGAACCAAAACAATTCGATGTTCTTCTTCATGCCGACTCTGGAGAGAGGGTTGCGGGATTAGTACAAGCTGTACACAAGCTCAGTCGAAGGATGGCACTCACAGTATATCGGATTGAATGTTGTCTGTTGTTACGTAGGATCCATTGGTGAGATTTGCGGTGAGAATCTCCTCGATGGTTGGCAGAACAACCTGGCCGGGAATATCTACGTTTTATGGTCATTGAGCGATACTTCAGACATACGATGTAAATCACCCACTCAAAAGTAGCGGCACATCACGCACGACGTCTCGACGACCCGGGCTCGTGGCAGCAGCAAGGACAGCTGTTGGAAGAGTCGGAAGAAGCGACGCAACAAGACCGAGTAGGCGCATCTCGACTCAAGATTCGAGTTCGACGACGGACGGCAGAGACCAGGATATAGCGGGTCGGTGATGAAGACATCTTGCAGGGTAGCTTTTATATGTACAACGCGTTCCTATTCTCTGCACTGCGGAAGCATACGTCAGGACGGGTTGCAGCGCAGTTTGTGCGGCGGCGACTCGCAACAACCGTATGCATCATCAGCGACGGACTGCTAGTAACCTTCGAATGCTGATGAAACGGCGGCAAGTTCCCAAAAAGCGGTAAACGAGGCAATGGCTTCTCGAGTGTACCGAAAGCATGAGAAAGAGATCCTTTGCCCGCTAGACTCTGGGTGATGCGGCAAGGCCAATCTAGGAACGCAAGGTTCTTCCATTGTAATCAATTTAGCGACGAATGTCTCCTCCAGTGAGATTTGGCGGGGGGTCAGGGGATGGCCAACGGCGTGTCTCGCGTTTCAAAGTTGTGGGTGGAACCGCTCGCAAAACATGGTGTATAGGTGAGGCGCTCTTGCGAAGGTCGGGTATACCGCGGCGAATGATCGATTGTTCGTCATTAGTATGTTTTCCGACGATATTACTGGATCCTGAGAGTTTTGGGTGAGGAGAACTACAGCCACCCCGTCAGCGCGGCTTTCGCTGCTCGGGCCCGGCCAGATGCGGAAGCCAGCAGATGGTTCATGGGTTACCACGGGTTTTCGTCTTATGGGCTTTGATGTAGTCTTGTGCAGGAGTTATTGTATCCAAAGTGATTCTAGGGATAGCAAAAACTGGGAATGGCGGATTAGATGTTCAGGATTGTGTTCATGTCGAGCAACAGGGGTACGCACGAGGCTCTCGGGGATAATGACGCACCGTACATTGCTCGAAAGCAGCATATCTCGAGCGGCCGCGCGAAACCGGAGCCACGGACAGTAGCGCCTGGGAAACTCTGTTATGAACGTCGAGAGTTTACTCCGCTCCATCATGACGTTCGCGTTATATATGATGCGTTCATTGGACGTGGAGCGAAGTCGTCAGCATGTGGTATTTCAATCTCGGACATATGCCGTTCCGGGTCAGGTCGAGGGGAAAATGCGCTCGGCTCAAGGATAGAACGAATAGGACCCAGTAGTTTAGCATGCAAGGGCAGAAAAGAACAAGACTCTGATCTATGTCAACCGCAACAGCTGTCCTCTGTCCCCCGATTGGCCAATCCGGAACACGGACGCGCAGACACAGCAGTGCAATCTATGATCGCGCGGCGCGATGAACCTACGAAATCGTCCAGGTCAGCAGAGTACTGCCAAGTTGTAGTTGAGTTGTACTTTGAGACCATTTGGTCTGATTTCACCTCCTGAATGCCTGACTATCCACGTTGGTCTCCCATGTTACGGTTGACACATCGCAGTAGGCGAGAACTAGAAAGCGGATACGGATAAGTTAAGCTATACGGACACATGTGATCGTCTTGTTAATCGTGTCAGAGTGAGTGTAAGACCAGCGCACGACTGCAACAGAAGATCCTTCATTTCCCATCTTCTGGAGGAAAGCGAATGATCCCTTGTGACACTGACAAGGACCGACCTCTCTGAAGCTGCACTCGTTACTCCGGTATCTATAGCGACGATAAGCTAAGGTCGATACTAGCCCGGACAAACTGTAATCTCGGTATACAGTAGTTCAACCTGGACGTTTGTGTTTATTTCTCGCAAGCGGTCCGAGTCCATTTCTTTGCGAGCAAGAGATCGAAAGCCAGACTTCCTCGAAGGATCGAGCGACGAACATTGTCGGCCTGCCCATCATGTTCCACACCGCAGTTGGAAACTGCTGATGGAGTACCGAGCAGTTGAAGTGTGATAATGCTTAAGAGTAGGTCATGACCGATAGTTCTGATGAACTTCTGGATCTGAAGGCAAGAGCGATAATTCCCTAATATATGATCCTCAGTCAAGTATAAGGGAAAAGACTGAGTTACGCATGTAGTACCTAATATATGACTACAGAGGCATCATAAGTACGTTAGGACATAAGGGACATGAAGGGACATGACAGACTCACTCCTCAGTCAAGTATAAGGGAAAAGACTGAGGAGATGCGGAGGGAGAGCTCCTGGTATATGTGAGGGAGCTCGAGGGAAGCATTTCCATAAAGGGAACAAAAGAATGTGCCTAAGGCGGTAATATCAATCAGGAAAGATAGAAGATCGCAAGGAAGAACACAAGAATAGAACATGTGAGAGAATCTGTACATAATAGGTAACGAGCGTGTGATATTTCCATATTTGTACGATATACAAAGTTCAACACTCCCGCTTGTTCAAGTTGCGATCGAAGGAACAGAAGGAATAAGTCCTGAATGAGTGACAAAATGTTCCAAAACATTGAACGGAACGTTCTTTGTGAAAACGTCGGCCATTTGGTCCTCAGTCGCCACGTAGAAGATATCCACTTGACCACTTTCATAGAATTCACGAATATAGTGGTAGCGAATTTCGATGTGTTTAGTGCG